>NC_091070.1:27937348-28240378 GCF_032405125.1 Capricornis sumatraensis | reverse complement strand
CCAAGATGTGAATCATCCTTTGTTCAGGGTATCCTGTCTGTTGGTCACTGAGTAGCCATCTAGGTTATCAGAGGCACTGTTGCAGTATCACCTCACAGTGCTATGTTCAAGGAACACATTTTATTATATATATATATATATACACACACACATATTTATATATATATATGCGTATATATATACACTACTCAATAATGCCCCTAAAGCACAAGGGAAGTTTGGCTGGTGATTTGGATGTGCCCAAGAGAAGCCAAAAAGTGCTTCCTTTAAGTGAAAATGTGAAAGTTCTCAATGTAAGGAAAAACAAATATATATGCTGAGATTTTCAAGATCTATGATAAGAACAAATATGAAATTCTAAAGAAAGAAAGAAATTCATGCTAGTTTTGTTGTCTTTCCTCAAACTGAAAAAGTTATGGTGTGTAAGTGTTAAGATTGAAAGGCATTACATTCATACAATAAGATATTTTGAGAGAGAGAGAGACAGACAGAGACCACATTTGCTTAACTTTTACTAAAATATATGATTTTTGTTGTTGTTGTTTTTAGTTGCTGTTAATCCCCTACTATGCCTAATCTGTTAACTAAGCTTTATCATCGGTATTTACATACAGGAAAAAAAACACCATAGCATATACAGGATCCAGTACCATCTGTGGCTTCAGGCATCCACTGTGGGTTTTTAGAATGCATCTTCCACGGATAAGGGGCTTGACTGAAATTGGTAGCTGTTCTTACCAAGTAAGAAACAACACTTTGTCTTATGTCCAAGGTAACTTCTAGTGAATACTTAGCCAGAAAACACTTTTTTCCTTGACCTTTTCCTTAATTCTGCCTCTCCTCCCACTTCGGTCATGGTTTCATTCTTTCGCCTTCCTCCCTATCCAGGATCCCTTCAAAACTGGATCTCAAGATATCTATAGTATAAGTCATTCATAACTATGGAGAAAATGTAGTCGTCATTTAGAAGCACCGGGATTGCAATGCCAGCACCAGAAGGCCTGTTTTTGAATCCTTGCTCTGCTGTGCCTCCCTGTATGATTTGGAGTGAGTTAGTTCATCTCTCTAGGCCTCAGTTCACTTAACCTGACAAAGGGATGGTGGATAATCAGACCCACTACAGAGATAGATATGAGGTTTAAATGAGTAACTAGAAAGTAGTATTGTACAAAGTTCTTCATCTCTGAAAGCCTTACAATTTGGGAGCTTGTATACAAGTGTATCATCAAGGAGCACACTAGAAAATTCTCCAAATATATTCATGGACCTATTGAAGACAAAGCAAGAATCTTAAAGAAACCATATTAAGAAAAGTCTCTATCTAGCATGTTAGTTTTACCAAAAAAAAAAAAAAAATTAAATATATATTTTACATTATCTTATCTAGGTAGGAAACAGTTATTTTAGAAATCTATAGTAGTTATATGTGGATAACAAGATATACTTTAGAATTGCTATATAGGATTATAATTTTTGAATACAAAGAATTTATAAATAGATATAGAGTTCTTTGTATGATGTTTTATTATCCTTTTATAAAAATAAAAAGACCAAGAGTAAAATAACCAAAATGATTTTTAAAATTTCACTTTGAAAAGAAAAAAACAGATGATTACTGAACTAACACTACCAGTGCCAAAGAAATTTGACATGCCCTCAAAACAGTCTAATTTTTATTTCTGAAAGTATTATTGACATAATAAATAGTAAAGATGAGAAAATGGAAAAAAAAAAAGGAAAGAAAGTATCTTTGAACAGAGGATTGCCAATGATAGCTATTCATATTGCGGTACCTATTTCCCATAGTCTCTGCATTATAAATCTTATTTTAAATTGGAATAAAGGAAAGATAAGGCAGAGAAACATTTGATGGGGGTGAGAAATCAGACTATGCTACTTAAATATAAAACTAAACTAAAATGTCAAGTAAAACCTATGCTAAACCAATATTTCAGAATTTGTGATAAGTGGAACTGGGGAAGGAGATTTACAAAAGACTTGGGACATCTTTTAAGACCCAACAGTTATCCATGAATTACTCACTTGCTGGATGTTCCAGGGTGCCATAAGATGCCCACAAAGACCAGTGTTAATTAGATCCTATTTGTTCATTTTTGCTTTTGTTTCTTTTTTCCTTAGGAGACAGAGCTAAAAAATACTGGTATGTTTTATGTCAAAGAATATTCTGTTTATGTTCTTTTCTGGGAGTTTTGTGATTTCAGGCCTTACGTATAGGTTTTTTTGTTTGTTTTTTTTTTGCTTTTTTATTTTTACTTTATTTTACTTTACAATACTGTATTGGTTTTGCCATACATTGACATGAATCCACCACAGGTGTACATGCGTTCCCAAACATGAACCCCCCTCCCACCTCTCTCCCCATAACATCCCTCTGGGTCATCCCCGTGCACCAGCCCCAAGCATGCTGTATCCTGCATCGGACATAGACTGGCGATTCGATTCTTACATGATAGTATACATGTTTCAATGCTATTCTCCCAAATCATCGCACCCTCTCCCTCTCCCTCTGAGTCCAAAAGTCCGCTATGCACATACGTATAGGTTTTTAATCCATTTTGAGGTTTTTATTTATGGTATGAGGAATTTTTCTAATCTTATTCTTTTACATGCAGCTGTCCAGTGTTCCAGAACCTAATTAAACTTAAAAAGGAAAGCCATTTACACAAAAAGGAAATCTGTGACAAAATGAGAAAACAACTTATGGAATGGGAGAATATATTTGCAAATGACATGAATAAGGAGGGGTTAATATCTAAAGTTTATAAATAATTCTTCAACTCAATGTCAAATAAACAAAATCCAATTAAAAATGGGTACAAGACTAACTAGACACTTTTTCTAAAGAAGACATACACATGACCAAGAAGCAATGTGAAAAGATGCTCAATATTACTAATCAGAGAAATGCAAATTAAAACCACAGTGAGATACCACCTCATACTTGTTGGAATGGCTATCATCAAAAAGAACACAAATAACAAATATTGTTGAAGATGTAAAGAAAAGGGAACCCTCATACACTGTTGGTGATACTGTAAATTGGTTCAAGTACTATGGAAAGCAGTAGAGGATTCCTCAAAAAACTAAAACTAGACCCCTGAGTGGTCAAGCAATTCCACTCCTGAGTATATATTCATAGAAAATAAAAATACCAGTTCGTGAAGATACATTACCCCAGTGTCCATCAGAGCATTATCTACAATAGCCAAGATATGGAAGCACTTTAACTGTCTATCAACAGATGAATGGATAAAGAAGACGCATCATATATATATACATACATACATACACACAATGGGATATTACTCAACCATAAAAAGAATGATATTCTGTCATTTGCAATAACATGGGTGGACCTAGGGAGTTTTGTGCTTAGTGAAATAAGTCATACAGAGAAAGGCAAATACTACATGTTATCACATATGTGTTGGGCAGAAAGGAGATCAAACCAATCAATCCTAAAGGAAATCAACCATGAATATTCATTGCAAGGACTGATTCTGAAGCTGAAGCTCCAATACTTTGGTCACCTGATGTGAAGGACTGACTCACTGGAAAAGACCCTGATCCTGGGAAAATATTGAAGGCAGGAGGAGAAGGGGGTGACAGAGGATGAGGTGATTGGATGGCATCATAGACTCCATGCACATGACTTTGAGCAAACTCTGGGAGATACTGAAGGACAGGGAAGCCTGGCATGCTGCAGTCCATGGGGATGCAAAGTTGGATATGACTGAAGGACTGAACAACAACAACAACATACTCACAGAAAAGAGATCAGGGTTAAGAAGGGAAAATGCCAAAGTCTGACCATACTTTAGCTGGCTCTAAAGTTGTCAGGTCAATGTAATGCATTTTCCATAATTTTTTAAAAGAATTTTTTCTTAATTTAAGACTATCAGCTAGCTAGGAAGAGAATTGAGGAAAATACGTGAAACATTCTTCCAAAATAGAAACAATACCTACTAAAATTATTGACTTGCACAGAGCAGGTGCTCAGTATATATAGAAGGGAATCCCTTCTGTCAGATACTCTTCAAATAGGAAAGAAGAAATAATGGCATTTGAAAAGAATCTTCCAGAAGTTTTGCTGCTTAAGAAAAAGTTTCAACACTTTAATGAAAACATATTGTAGAGACTTTTTTTAAATAGAAAAGTATCATGAATGTTGGTTTTTAACTGCAAAGAAACAAACAAACAAACAAAAAAAAGAGATGTTTAGTCTCTGCAGAAACAGTGAGCTTTGCTTGTGGCAAATTCATAAAATTTCATAATTCCACCAGAGGCAAAGTGTCAGAGTTTTCCTCCCTAGGAGCTACATTCAGGAGCTATATTCCCGCTTGGAAATGTGAAATTTTACCTCAGAAAGAAATATGGGTATGTTTTGCAAAAAGCTAAAATTGATCATCTTATTTTGATTCTCAGTGAGACCAAAGCATCTCATGTAGGATAAGGAATGATAAAGGAAGAGGAGGAAGTAAGGTCTGGAAACAGGAGAGGAAGAAGGGATGGGTGATGGAAGTACTGCACAGAAGAGATCCTCAGAAATATCAAAAAGGAAAGGATACAGTGTATTATTTAAAAAACAGATTCAGCATATCAAATCCACCAACCACCACTTGAGACCAGGACTTCTTTTCCTGGACTCTATTTCTGCTAAATCCAACCTCTTCTCTTTGTGCCTGCCTCTGGTGTTTTCCTTTGATAAAAACTGTGCCAGATTTTATTATACAATTTCAAAGAGAGAAGATTTTGCCTTTGTATTTGGACTGCATTTTCAAGATGTAATTTCCTAAAACAAACTCTGGAGAAGAGCATGCAAGTAAAACTTTTTAAGATATTTCACAAATATTTGATCCTTTTTCCAAAGGATTGTACAGCCTTGTAAATCTTGAGCTTTTTTTCTGTGGGTTCCAGCTCTTTGCCTACAATATTTTCAATCTACATCATGTATCAGGCATGGAAACTGGGCTTGGAAGGGTCGTACAGGGAAGAAATTTAAATATATGTTTTTAATCCCATTAATGAAGTATTGTTATTGCATGTAGGCTTGAGAGCATAAAATAAAGCTCTAAAAATGGCCTTTTTATTGAATAAGTCTTTTCACTATCCCTGGAGACCCTTTGAACATTCATTTATTTTGTAACCCAGCCGGCATTGTGTCTTCTATTCTTTAGACACAGGAAATAATGTGAAGACGTTTAAACATCAGAAGATTCAAAGGTTTATTTTGAGTACATGAAAACTTCCCCAGCCCCAGATCAAAATAAGAACCTTTAATAATTACAGTCTCTCTTATCAGAATTGAATTACCTCTGAAATAAAGAAGACTGGGCTCATTCAATTTACCTTCACCACTAACCTCAAACTAACCATCCTAAACTGATAGTAAGCACATCTGTATGGTATACAAGACATTCAGTGGCATATGGCATATAGTTCTGACATATAGGACATGCCAGATGCAGAGAAGATGGATGCATGTGAAGACAGAAGATCATGTGCTTACTGTCATGAAATAGGAAAGCATTTACCAGGAAGTCAAAAATGAAATACAACTTTATCCCATCTAACAGTCCAATAAAGCAGTGAAACAAATGCTGAACTATTTGGAACAATGAATCATTCAGGAAAAACTGATGGTGCAAGTACCATATTCCATGCCTTGAATGAGATAGAAGGAAAGAAATGAGACCTTCAACAGAAATGTACAGTTCTGCTCCAATTTGGAAATAATTGTTTAATGAAAATTATTGGATTATTTCTCATTAATGAGAAAGAGTTGACTGTAGAGTTTGAAAAAACAGAACCTTTCATACACATGGTAAGTAGTAAACTAAAAGGGTGATCCCAAGTTATTCAATGCAGTTAGCAGCACTCAGAAATAGATGATGCGGCAAGATAGAGTGAAAGTGAGCCTGCGTGACTGGAAAGGCCTGTAGTCCAGAGGGTACTCAGATAGAGGACTTTTTCAAGAGTAGCCAAGCACTTACTAGTGTGTGCCACTAGATACTGAGGGAGTTGGATAAAAGAGTGAGATAATGAGTGAGAAAAGGCAGGGACAGACCTACTGAAAACAGGGAACCACAGAGAATGGGCAATGGGCAAAAACAAAAGAGAGAAGTCTCCTGAAGAACAGGGTTCAGTCAGATTAACCCAGCCCCCTGACCACCCATGGTTATCCTAAGTGCTTCTCAAGCTTAATTGTGCATACAATCACTGAAGGAAGAATCTTGTTAAATGGAAGATTCGGATTTAAGAAGGTCGGGTGAAGTCAGAAGTTTTGCTTCCAGGTAATGCCGGTGCTACTAATCCATGGACAACACATGGAGTATCAAAGTAGCTATGGGTTAATCACTGCAGATGGTGACTGCAGCCATGAAATTAAAAGACGCTTACTCCTTGGAAGAAAAGTTATGACCAACCTAGATAGTATATTCAAAAGCAGAGACATTACTTTGCCAACAAAGGTCTGTCTAGTCAAGGCTATGGTTTTTCCTGTGATTATGTATGGATGTGAGAGTTGGACTGTGAAGAAGGCTGAGCACCGAAGAATTGATGCTTTTGAACTGTGGTGTTGGAGAAGACTCTTGAGAGTCCCTTAGACTGCAAGGAGATCCAACCAGTCCATTCTGAAGGAGATCAGTCCTGGGATTTCTTTGAAAGGAATGATGCTAAGGCTGAAACTCCAGTACTTTGGCCACCTCATGTGAAGAGTTGACTGATGGGAAAAGACTCTGATGCTGGGAGGGATTGGGGGCAGGAGGAGAAGGGGCCGACAGAGGATGAGATGGCTGGATGGCATCACTGACTCGATGGACGTGAGTCTGAGTGAACTCCGGGAGATGATGATAGACAGGGAGGCCTGGCGTGCCGCGATTCATGGGGTCGCAGAGAGTTGGACACGACTGAGAGACTAAACTGAACTGAACTGAAAGGGTTAATCTGGCCAGTTCAGTGAAATCACCACTAACCGACAGATGTAGTACATCCGGGTGCTTTAAAATAATGAAACAGCCTGATCTCTGGAGTAACTCTGGATGTGACTCACCTTCTGTCCACACGATTTGCATCTCTTCTTGCTGGGCATATAACTGAAAAAGTGTGTGATGAATGTGGCAACCGAATTTTCATTTGTCCATCTCCCCCATTTTCTAACTACAATCTAAGACAAATTTTCTGAGCCTAATTACTCTAAAATGGTAATAACTATACAATCCTCAAAAGTGCTATTTTGAGAATCAAAAATGAATTAGCATGTAGTAAGAACTAACAAATATTAGTCCTTTCTTCCATCCTATGTTTCGTGGGGGTTTTGTGTGCTTAGTTGCTCAGTCATGTCCAACTATTTGTGATCGCATGGGGGGTCTCTCCAGGCAAGAACACTGGAGTGGGTAGCCATTCCTTTCTCAGATAATAAGTATAACTATCACTGACAGCTGACAATGGACAAAGCACTTTCACTGACACTTTTATTTTGTCCTTTCAAATTCCATAAACAAGAGCTATGTTATTACTTTCTAAAGATGAGGAAACTGAAGCTCAGAGAGATTTAGTGGTATAACCAAGAACCTAAGGCTTGAATTCCTGGAGAAGGAAATGGCAACCCACTCTAATATTCTTGCCTGGAGAATCCCATAGACAGAGGAACCTGGCAGGCCTTGGTTCATGGGTTTGCAAGAGTAAGACATGACTTAGCAACTAAACCACCATTTAGCACACCTCAATTTATATTCTCCATCTATCTTATCTTTAATAAAAACTTTATAGCATGGCACCAACGTGAAGTGAAATCATGAATGTAAAATGACTGTCAGGATTTCCTGTTTAATATAGGTTTGATCTGCTCCTTCTTAAAATGCCACTGTAATGAGGACAAGTAATTTGTCACTGTATTACAGTTTTCTAGGGCTGCCATAACAAAGTACCACAAATTGGGTGCTTAAAGAACAGAGATTTATTGTCTCACAGTTCTTGAGGCTATGTCTAAAATTAAAGTGTCATCAGAATAGGTCCTCTTGAGGACTGAGTGAAAGATCTATTAGAACTCAGATCTACAACGCTTCTCTCCTTGGCTTGTAGACAGCTGTCTTCTTTCTGTGTCTCTTCACATTGCACTCCCCCTGTGTGTCTGTCTCCAAATTTCTCCTTTTTATGAGGACACTAGTCATATTGGGTTAAAGCCCATTAATGACAACATTTTAAATGATTACCTCTTTAATGACCTTATCTTCAAATAAGGTCACATTCTGAGGTACTGGGTTGCAACTTCAACATATGAATTTTAAGAATGCATAACTCAACTCATAAATTCAGCCCACAAAGCAAAAAATGGAAACAAAAGTCTAGAAGATGAAACTATGGACAGAAGAATAGAAGATCTAAGAACTCTGAGTGCCTAGTGCACATGGAGTCAGAGACAATGGGATACAGACAAGAAATAAAGCATCCCAAACACTGAACACCAGGAAAACCCTGGAAATGATCATAACTGATTCTCCCAAAGAGGGAAGAGAAGCAAAGTGTTGAAACAAGATATTTATTTGAAAATATATATTAGAAACAGTTGTATCCCCAGGCATTCTCTGGTACATTAACAGGACTTATTTGATGGAGAAACTGAACATGAATATCCTAAACACAGGGAGGATTAGGGAAGGGGAGGCTTCCTGCTGAAAATAGGCAGACTCACTTAAAATCAGCATATTGAATGACAAGACCCCACGCCTCTCTTCTATATTCTGCTTTAGAAATACTGGCAGGCAGGCAAATACTGCCTCGGGCATGTAATTGGTAGACTGTCCTCCAGAATAATTGAATAGATTCAGGAAGAGGAAAAAAAGGTTCATAAATATTGAAATATAGGGTCCCCTGAGGAAACTTCTATATCCCTGCCCTTTAGATTTTCAGTGAAGGCTTCACGTTGGCCAGCTTTGACCATAGACATCAAATTTTTGTCTTTTTACGTTCTTCATTCTTTTTAAAAATTATTTTTATTGTAAAATACAACACATACAGAACAGTGCCTAAAACATAAGTAAATATACTCAATAAAGTATCACACAGTGAATACCTATGCAGCCACTAGACAAGTCAAGAAATAAAACACCTCTAGCAGACCAAAAACTACCAACCTTCACTCCCCATGGCAAAAAATAATTTCTACCTCCTCTCAAATATAATTGATATTTTGTATTCTAAACACCACTTTTTTGTTTTGCCTGCTTTGGAATCTTACCTAAATAGATTTATTTAACACATATAATCTTTTTGTCTGGCCTTTTTCCCCCAACATTATGCTCAAGAGATATTAACTTATGAATTGAAAAATGCTAAAAGCTTGTTTGTTACTGTTGTACGGTGTCATTGGATGACAATACCACGATTTAATGCATCCACTCTACTGTATCTGTCACATATTTTTTTCAACATTATATTCATGAGATTTATCCATTTTGTTGCAGGTAACTTCAGTCCATTTTCCATGTTGCTGTAGATAACTACAGGCCAGTTTATTCAATGCTGTATAATGTTCCACTGTAAGAACACATTTTTATCAGTTCTACTACTGATATAACTATCATTTGTTTTCATTTTCTGTATATTATAAATGCTGATGCTTTGAATATTCCTGCATTTACCTCTTTATGCACATGTACAAGTATCTCCATTGGGTTTTTAACTAAAGGTGAAAGTACTGGGTCATAAGGTGTGCATATTTTCCGCTTCATATGGAAGTTATTTTTTCCTAGCTGTTTTGTACCAATTTGCCTTCACCAAAGTAGTCCTAGAAATTTCCTGTTCCCTCATGTCATTACCAACATTGGGTGGTTACAGTCTTACAATTTAGAGTGTCTTGCTGCTGCTGTTGCCAAGTCGCTTCAGTCATGTTCGACTCTGTGCGACCCCATAGATGGCAGCCCACCAGGCTCTGCCATCCCTGGGATTCTGCAGGCAAGAGTACTGGAGTGGGTTGTCATTGTCTTCTCCGTTAGAGTGCCTTACTCTTAAATAAAAAAGTATGATGAAGATTAACAGCTATTTGAGGAAAACCTCCAACATGAAAGATAATGACAATGAAAACAGAGACTGCAGAAGGCATGGATAATAAATAAACCATAGAAATATTTTTTAAATGTTTAGTAGCCTCAGAGAAGTGAGGTCCACTGGAGAAAGGAATGGCAAACCACTTCAGTATTCTTGCCTTGAGAACCCCATGAACAGTATGAAAAGGCAAAAAGATAGGACACTGAAAGATGAATTCCCCAGGTCGGTAGGTGCCCAATATGCTACTGGAGATCAGTGGAGAAATGACTCCAGAAAGAACGAAGAGATGGAGACAAAGCAAAACAACACCCAGTTGTTTATATGACTAGTGCTGGAAGTAAAGTCTAATGCTATAAAGAACAATATTGCATAGGAACGTGAAATGTTAGGTCCATTAATTAAGACAAATTGAAAGCAGTCAAACAGGAGATGGCAAGGATAAACACTGACATTTTAAAAATCAGCAAACTAAAATGGACTTGAATGGGTGAATTTAACTCAGAGGAGAATTATATCTACTACTGTGGACAAGAATCCCTTAGAAGAAATGAAATAGCCATCATAGTCCAAAAAAAAAAAAAAAAAAGCAGTCCAAAATGCAGTACTTGAATGCAATCTCAAAAAAGACAGAATGATCTCTATTCATTTCCAAGGAAAACCATTCAATATCACAGTAATCGAAATCTATGCCCCAACCAGTAATGCTGAAGAAGCTGAAGTTGAACAGTTCTATGAAGACCTACAAGACCTTCTAGAACTAACACCCCAAAAAGATGTCCTTTTCATTATAGGGGAGTGGAATGCAAAAGTAGGAAGTCAAGACATACCTGGAGTAACAGGCAAACATGGCCTTGGATTACAGAATGAAGCAAACCAAAGGTTAATAGAGTTTTGCCAAGAGAACACACTGGTCATAGCAAACACCCTCTTCCAACAACAGAAGAGATGACTCTACACATGGACATCACCAGATGGTCAATACCAAAATCAGATTGATTATATTCTTTGCAGCCAAAGATGGAGAAGCTCTATACAGTCAGCAAAAACAAGATTGGGAGCTGACTGTGGCTCAGACCATGAACTCCCTATTGCCAAATTCAGACTTAAATTGAAGAAAGTAGGGGAAGCCAATAGACCATTCAGGTATGACCTAAACCAAATCCCTTATGATTATACAGTGGAAGTGAGAAATAGATTCAAGGGATTACATTGGATAGGCAGAGTGTCTGATGAACTATGGACGGAGGTTCATGACATTGCACAGAAGACAGGGAGGAAGACCATCCCCAAGAAAAAGAAATGCAAAAAAGCAAAATGGTTGTCTTAGGAAGCCTTAAAAATAGCTATGAAAAGAAGAGATGCTGAAAGCAAAGGAGAAAAGGAAAGATATAGCCATTTGAATGCAGAATTTCAAAGAATAGCAAGGAGAGATAAGAAAGCCTTCCTCACTGATCCATGCAAAGAAATAGAGGAAAACAATAGAATGGGAAAGACTAGATATCTCTTCAAGAAAGTTAAGAGATACCAAGGGAACATTTCATGCAAAGATGGGCTCAATAAAGGACAGAAATGGTATGGACCTAACAGAAGCAGAAGATATTAAGAAGAGGTGGCAAGAATACACAGAAGAACTATAGGAAAAAGATTTTCATGACCCAGATAATCATGATGGTGTGATCACCCACTTAGAGCCAGACATCCTGGAATGTAAAGTCAAGTGGGGCTTAGGAAGCATCACTACAAACAAAGCTGGTAGAGGTGATTGAATTCCAGTTGAGTTATTTCAAATCCTAAAAGATGATGCCATTATAGTGCTGCTCTCAATATGCCAGCAAATTTGGAAAACTCAGCAGTGGCCACATGACTGCAAAGGTCAGTTTCCATTCCAATCCCAAAGAAAGGCAATGCCAAAGAATGCTCAAACTACTGCACAACTGCACTCATCTCACATGCTAGCAAAGTAATGCTCAAAATACTTCAAGCCAGGCTTCAACAGTACATGAACTTCCAGGTGTTCAAGCTAGATTTAGAAAAAGCAGAGGAACCAGAGATTAAATTGCCAACATCTGTTGGATCTTGGAAGAAGTTAGAGAGTTCCACAAAAACATATATGTCTGCTTTATTGACTATGCCAAAGCCTTTGACTGTGTGGATCACAACAACCTGTGGAAAATTCTGAAAGAGATGGGAATACCAGACCACCTGACCTGCCTCCTGAGAAATCTGTATGCAGGTAAAAGAAGCAACAGTTAGAACTGGACATGGAACAACAGACCAGTTACAAATTGGGAAAGAAATATGTCAAGGCTGTATATGTCACCCTGCTTATTTAGGTTATATGCAGAGTACATCATGTGAAAAGCCAGCCTGGATGAAGCACAAGCTGGAATCAAAATTGCCAGGAGAAATATCAATAACCTCAGATATGCAGATGACACCACTCTTATGGCAGAAAGCAAAGAAGAACTAAAGAGCCTCTTGATGAAAGTGAAAGAGGAGAGTGAAAAAGTTGGTTTAAAACTCAACATTCTGAAATCTAAGATCATGACATCAGGTCCCATCACTTCATGGCAAATAAATGGGGTAACAATGGAAACAGTGACAGACTTTTTTTTTTCCCTTGGGCTCCAAAATCACTGCAGATGATGACTGCAGCCATGAAATTAAAAGATGCTTGCTCCTTGAAAGCAAAGTTATGACCAACCTAGATAGCATATTAAAATGCAGAGACATTACTTTGCCAATAAAGCTGTGTTTAGTCAAAGCTATGCTTTTTCCAGTAGTCGTGCATGGATGTGAAAGTTGGACTATAAATACAGCTGAGTGCCAAAGAATTGACTTTTGAACTGTGGAGTTGGAAAAGACTCTTGAGAGTCCCTTGGATTGCAAGGAGAACCAACCAGTCCATCCTAAAGGAAATCAGTCCTGAATATTCATTGGAAGGACTGATGCTGAAGCTGAAACTCCAATACTTTGGACATCTGATGAAAAGAACTGACTCATCTGAAAATTTGCTGATGCTGGAAAAGTTTGAAGGTGGGAGGAGAAGGGGATGACAGAGGATGAGATAGTTGGTGGTATCACCAACTCAATGGACATGAATTTGAGTAAGCTCCAGGAGTTTGTGATGGACAGGGAAGCCTGGTGTGCTGAAGTCCATGGGCTCACAGAGTCAGACATGACTGAACTGAGCTGAATTGTACACTTTCTCGGGAAGTTACAGCAAGATATACTTAACTGAGCCAAAGAGGAAAACACTGAATCCAGGAAACCAAAAATGGAGGTCCTGAGAGATTGCATATGCCATAAGTCAACATAGCAACTATTCTAGTGTTCAAGAGAACATAAAATATAAGAAGTATACTCCTAAGGAAAAAAGGAAACCTGATAGATAAGCTGGTTTGTTTGATCTGATAGGAAACATAACTCCATGGAGTTTACAATTTTATTAAACAATTTGTGAAAAATTAATAATAGGTATTTACATAGAAATCTAAACACACCAGTGTAAGAGAGAGATGTACCAAAGAAAAAAAGACCATAGCTTCAGGGGGAAAAAAAGTTATTTTTAAAATGGCATAATCAGAGTACACTTTTTAGCAGGAAATGATCTGTGTAATGATACTGATATAGCTATGTTGGAATGTATCCATACTGGATTGAGCAGCAGTGCTGGGGGAAGACAGGAGAGGAGGGAAAGTAGACCCACCATGGTAAAAGTCTACAGATGATGATTAAGTGTACAAATAAAACAGTACAATAATTAGATACAACTTAAAAAGTTGAACGGAGTGTGGTGTTTTGAAAGCAAGAGACTTTTGGTTTTTGTTGTCAAATGTCCTACTGTATTTTAAGTTTTTAAACTATTTTAATGAATTACTCTGATAACTTATAGTTAGATAAGTAATAATCAAATGGCAACCCACTCCAGTATTCTTGCCTGGAAAATCCCATGGGCGGAGGAACCTGGTAGGCTACAGTCCATGGGGTTGCAAAGAGTCAGACATGACTGAGTGACTTCACTTTCTTTCGATCAAAATTAAGTGCTTAGGGATTTCCTTGGTGGTCCATTGATAACAAATCTGCCTGCCAATGAAGGGGACATGGGTTCCACCCCTGGTTCAGAAAGATTCCACATGCCTTGGAGCAACTGAGCTCGTGTACCACAACTACTGAAGCCCACATTCTAGAGTCCACTAGCCACAACTATTCAGGCCATGTGCTGCAACCACCACAGCCTACATGCCTAGAGCCTATCCTCCACAATAAGAGAGGCCACTGCAATGAGTAGCCCACACACTCCAAGGCAGAGTAGCCCTCACGTGCCACAACTAAAGAAAGCCTATGTGCAACAACGAAGACTCAGTACGGCCAAAAATAAATAAATAAATATTTCAAAAATTAAAAACAATAAAATAAAATCAAGTGCTTAGTCTAGTGGATAAAATGTCTTCCCCAGTGGCTCATTGGTAAAGAATCTGCCTTCAGTGCAGGAGATATGGGTTCAATCCCTGGGTTGAAAAGATCTCTTGGAGAAGGGAATGACAACCCACTCCAGTATTCTTACCTGGAAATCCCATGGACAGAGAAGCCTGGCAAGCTACAGTCCATGGGTTTGCAAAAGAGTCAGATACAACTGAACGACTAAACAACACTAGTATGTAAAACAATATGATAGCAATAATGGCAATAACAGCATTTACCATGAGTTAAACATTGTGACCCAAGCATTTCTTGAATATTTGCCATGAACTTAAAAGCATAGTTCAATGCTTTCAATAACAGCTCACCATTTTATAGGTAAGAAAACAGGGTCATTGAGAGGTTTTGTTCCTTTACTCAGATGATAGCTAGTAGATGAAAGAACCAAGAGTTTACCACATGCTGCCTGCAGTGAACAGAGAAGGCAATGACACCCCACTCCAGTACTCTTGCCTGGAAAATCCCATGGATGGAGGAACCTGGAAGGCTGCAGTCCATGGGGTCGCTGAGGGTCAGACACGACTGAGCGACTTCACTTTCACTTTTCACTTTCATGCATTGGAGAAGGAAATGGCAACCCACTCCAATGTTCTTGCCTTGAGAATCCTGGGGACAGGGGAGCCTGACGGGCAGCCGTCTATGGGGTCACACAGAGTCGGACATGACTGAAGTGACTTAGCAGCAGCAGCCTGCAGTGAAAATAAAAGTGAAAGTCGCATAGTCATGTCTGACTCTTTGCAACCCTGTGAACTAACTATACAGTCCATGGAATTCTCCAGACCAGAATACTGGAACAGGTAGCCTTTCCCTTCTACAGGGTATCTTTCCAACCCAGGGATTGGACCCAGGTCTCCCACATTGCAAGCAGATTCTTTACCAGCTGAGCCATAAGGGAAGCCCAAGAATACTGGATTGGTAGCCTATCCCTTCTCCAGCAGATCTTCCCAACCCAGGAATCAAAACGGGGTCTCCTGCATTGCAGGTGGATTCTTTATGAGACCTTAATCCCCAAGCTACATGGCTCACAGAAACAAAGGTTCACATCATTACAGGGCTAAAGGACTTGCTAAGATGTGACACAGCAAAGTCTTCTGATTCTAAATCCTATGCTCTTTTCATTAGTTATCTATTTCATCAGTTCAGTTCAGTTGCTCAGTCGTGTCTGACTCTTTGCAACCCTATGGACTGCAGCATGCCAGGCTTCCATGTCCATCACCATTCATCTATTATATATAGATTTCATCTATTTCATACATACATCATGTATTTCATACATATTATCAATCATGCAACTAATGAGAACCTACCGTATAACACAGGGAACTCTACTTAGTGCTCTATGAAAACCTAAATGGGAATGAAATCCAAAAAACAAGGGATATATGTATATGTATAGCTGATTCATTTTGCTGTTTAGTAGAAACTAACACAACTTTGTAAAGTAAATATACTCCAATAAAAAATCAATTTAAGAAAGTATGACCAACCTAGATAGCATATTGAAAAGCAGAGACATTACTTTGCCAACAAAGGTCCATCTTGTCAAGGCTATGTTTTTTCCAGTGGTCTCACATCCGTGAGAGTTGGACTGTGAAGAAAGCTGAGCACCGAAGAATTGATTCTTTTGAACTGTGGTGTTGGAGAAGACTCTTGAGAGTCCCTTGGACTGCAAGGAGATCCAACCAGTCCATTCTGAAGATCAGCCCTGGGATTTCTTCGGAAGGAATGATGCTGAAGCTGAAACTCCAGTACTTTGGCGACCTCATGTGAAGAGTTGATTCATTGGAAAAGACTCTGATATTGGGAGGGATTGGGGGCAGGAGGAGAAGGGGATGACAGAGGATGAGATGGCTGGATGGCATCACTGACTTGATGGACGTGAGTCTGAGTGAACTCCGGGAGTTGGTGATGGACAGGGAGGCCTGGCGTGCTGTGATTCATGGGGTCACAAAGAGTCAGACACGACTGACCAACTAAACTGAACTGAACTGAAATGATGTTCTTTTTAATCAACAGTATTTCATTAGAAAGCTCATATTTTCTTTTCATATTAACTCAAGTCAATTGGAAAACATTTCATTTTCAATGGAAACATTCACTTGAGTCAAAAAAAAAAAAAAAACATATTTTGCATGTGACAGCTATACCTGGAATGTCCCTGTCAGCTTCCTTCAACCAGAAATCTCCATTACTCCAACCAGGATAACTTTTAATGGCTATCCAGTGCAACACCATTCAACCTGCTGCAGCTGGCTTATGCATGCCCTGGTCCCCAAAACAGAAAGGGGAAGAAATCAGGAGTACTTAGAATACTGGTACTGAGAGCTTATGGTTAACGCTGTTGGATTCGTGATCTCCAAAGAAGATTTAGCCTCCAGACCAGGGACCAGGCTTGATCACTCAAGAGCTTTTTTTGTAGCAGTGTTTTATTAAAGCATAAAAGGGACAGAGAAAGCTTCTGACATAGGCATCAGAAGAGGGATGGAGAGTGCCCCTCTTGCTGGTCTTAGCAAGGGAGCTATATACTTTGTAGTTGGTTACTACAATAAATCAAAAAGAATGTCTCAAGTTTGTAAAGATCTTACCAGACCCACTCCCACAATTTACATTAAGGTAACAGGATTAGTTAGAAGATTTTCAAGAAGGAGAAACTGTCCTCAAGCAGGATACATTGTTGCTACATAATCCTTAGTACAGAGTTTAAGCTGAGTTGTTTTGTTGTATAATCAATCATCAGCTCCTGGTTTGAAGAAAAAAAAATATTATGTGGCTAAGACTAAGGAATGTAGAAAAAAAAAGTTTTTGTCCTTTCCTACTCTTTGAGAATTCTCAACACCTATCTCTTCCTTGAGAGCCTCAGACCCCTTTCTCCTCCTTAGGGACCCCAGACTTCTTATCAACCTGCCTATGAATTGGCTCTCTCAGTACCAAAATTTAAAGCAGACTTTTTCTCTCAAAGTACCTACGAGTTAAGACAGAGTGTCATCTAAGAAATGAAACAGCTAATTAAGCAGGTCACACAAATAAAAATAATGAAAAGGAATTCAATCCTTTCAACTATCAAGATTTTAAATGAAATGATTTAAAGGAATTCACTAATTAAGATCCATGTGATCTGACCTCCAGATCCAATTTCATCAGACAATGCCCTTCCTCCTGCTTGTTGATTAGACTCCAACCACAAGGGCATCCTTGTTTTTCCCTGGGTACAACAAAACGGCTCCCAGCTCATAGTCTTTACACTTGCCTTTCCCTCTGTCTGGAGCACATTTCCCTTGGATCCTCATGTGACTCACTTATCACTAATGGTCAGCTCAGATAGCATCTCTTCAAGCAAGACTTTCTTCACCATTTGCTATCAACTAGACCACTCTAGACCAGTACACACTGTCACTATACCCTGCTCCATCTTCTTCAGAACATTTAATGCTATTTAAATTTTTTCTGCAAAATTTTTGTTTCCTGTATTCCCCTAGAATATAAGGTTCATAATTTTATTCATCTTGTTTATTCAAGATTCAGCAATACCTAGCATAGAGTAGATAGTAACTAAGTGATTAAAGCTGGGAAGGAGGGAAGGGAAGCATTTCCTAAGATGAGACCCAGTCAGGTTATACCTGAGGGCATTTGCCAGCATCAAAGCAAGCTTATTCCAAACCTCTGCCCTGACATCAATATGGCTGGAAGTGGGAGTCAGAGATGCAAAGCACCCGGCTAAGAAAATGGGGCCCAGACACCAATTAGCAACAGAGAAGCAAATAAAAATGGTACTTGTTATGTGTAGGTACTGAGAACAAAAGATATTTCGAGAAGACACATGCCATGTCTTCTAAATCAAGCTAACTTGGAAAGGAGAAAAGTAGTAGTTAGAAACCAGTGACCATTTGAAAACTAGAATTTGAGACTCAGCTTTTTGAGGCTAGTGTCTAGGAATATAGCTATTCTCTATTTTAAGAAGTGGAACTGTCAGTGAAATGATCCAGAGTGGTAATTTAATAATAGTCTTCACTGAGAAGAGCTATCAAATCACAAGTTTCTCTGAAGAATTTCAAGGCTTATTTATACAAGCCACCTTAAAATGTCTAAGTCCAATTTGGAAAGACCTACAGTCACTCCTTCCAAAAGTGAAGCAACTTTCTCTAAGTGAAGAAGTTAATTCATGTCAGCCTAGTCCAGAAGACTCCAGGAGAGACAGGCAAAGTCCTTTCAACCTAAATTATAGCACTAAGTAACAGTGAAATTTTGGGGTAGTTTGTAAAAGGTGGGGCCAGGAAAAGAGTTGCATGGCCAGAGGACCCTCTGGCCTCTCACTGTCACCTGAAGCTCAGTAGTATTCCCAGCGATGCAAACAAGACCACCTGGGCTAAGAGCTCTATGAGGCTCATAAATCAACTGCTTGCGTCTCTTCAGGGACTGGAAGAGCTGGACAAAAGGTAGGGAAATTAGAAAGGCAGAGATGCCAGTTTTGGTAAAATCATCCCTCCAAATTAAGCTGAATGGATTTCAGTACTCCTTTCCATATCCTTTTTTGAGCTGAACATGATACACTGCAACACTAGGTAGAATCAGCCAATACAGCACTAATTGGTCCCCCATAGGGATAACTTGGTCTACTTTTAATTTCATATTTTTGATTTGGAGATATATCCTTTGAGGTTATGAGCTTTCCCACTCTCCTATGTCTATTTTGTTAGCTAGTGCAGTGGTTTTCAAAATGTGCTTCTCACACCATTAACATCACCATCACAAGGAAGTTTGTTAGAAATGAAAATTTGGAGGTCCCTCCCGAAACCAACAGAATCTGAAATGCTGGAGTCCAACAATGAGTGCTTTGTCCAGACTTCCAGGTGACTCTGATGCACCCTAAATTTAGAGAATCTTTGAGTTAGGATAATTTTAGCCACTCTAAGGAAGAAAACCTCTAAATTTTCAGTGGCTTAACATAATAAATATTCATTTTCCACTCACATAATGGGTCAGTGTAGTCATGGCCTGCTTTATCGCATGTGATGATTGAGGCAGCCAGACACCTTCCATCTTGAATCTCTTTTCTCTGACTACAGCCTCCGAGTTCTCTGTGTAGTTCTAACTGGATGGAGAAAAAGAGTAGAGAAGTTCTGGTAACATCTTAGAATCCTTGGCTTGAAAGTACACACATCATTTCCACTCATGTTTCATTGCTGAGAACTGGTGAATTGTTCATATTTAGATAAGAACAGGATTGGGAAATACTTTTCTTGGTGGGGTCATGTCCCTCTAACACAAATGCATATCAGGGAAGAAGGAGCACAAATCTCCACCAGAGATTCGCAAAATGTACCCTATAAACTGGGGTACCCAGGGTGGGACTAAATGATCGGCCCCTGGAATCTCTCCTCCAAACATAGGAGCTTTTCAAAATTTTAAAGTGTAAATGTGATTGTTGTTACTACCATGCTAAAGAGGGGCTTTCCAGGTGGCACTACTAATAAAGAATCCAACCGCCAATGCAGGAGACATAAGAAACACGAGTTTGATTCCTGGGTCGGGAAGATTCCCTGAAGGAGGTCATGGCAACCCGCTCTAGTATTCTTGCCTGGAAAATCCTATGGACAGAGGAGACTAGTGGGTTACAGCCCATAGGGTTGCAAAGAGTTGCACATAACTGAAGTGACTTAGCACACCATGTAAGAAGAGACTTCTGCTGTGGTTTCTCAAATGTTAATGTACATATCAACATTCAGAAAATGTAGTTAAAATTCATAATCTGATTTATAGGACCAGGATAGGGCTTGTTGCTGGTCTTTCACACATCAGACACACTCCTATCTCAGAGCCTTTGCACTAATGTTTCCTCTGACCAGAATTGCTCTTCCTCAAAATATACTTGTGGTCAACTAACTCCCTTCTCTCCTTCAAATTTTTACTCAAATGCACCTTCAAAAGAGACCCACCATGACCAGTCAATTTATTTAAAGATTTGTTCATTCTTGGCTTGCAGATTTTTTTTTTTTCCCCTGTTTTCTCACACCCCTGAAATCTCTTCCTCTGCTCATAAGGAGCCAGTCATCAGATTAAGGCCGCACCCTTGTGACCTCATTTAACCTTCATTATATCCTTAACTCCAAATATAGCCATTTTGAGAGTCAAGACTTCAACATATGCATCTGATTGTGTGGGGGGGAGGGGGTGGGGAGGGGTGGGGGAGGCACAATTCAGCCAGCAATGGTGAGATTATGTGCATATAATTTATATGTATATATTATTGGTGTGTTTACACATTTATATGTGCAAATATATTCCATAGTTCTAAAATTGTTTGATTTTTAGTTACCCACCTCATTACACAGAAAAAGTGACAGTTGTTCATTTTTCAGGAGCCCCACGGCCATCAAGATGGGGCTTCCCTGGTGGCTCAGAGGGTAAAGTGTACACCTGCAATGCAGGAGACCTGGGTTTGATCTCCGGGTCCGGAAGATCCCCTGGAGAAGGAAATGGCAACCCACTCCAGTACTGTCATCTGAAAAATTCCATGGATGGATGAGCCTGGTAGGCTACAATCCACGGGGTCGCAAAGATTCGCATATGACTGAACAACTTCACTTTTGCAGCCATCTTCTCTCATTGTGCTAATGAAGTTTCAGGGCATAAAATGCCTGACACTGCAGCAGAGAGGCAGCGATGACTTGGTTGGAGGCTGAAACAAGGTGAGATCCCCTCTCATATTTGGAAAATAAAAGGGTTTCTTTCCCCTCTACCTACATATGTTTCTTACAAATAAGATGATAATTATAATTCATCTGAAATCTTTTGTACTGTCAGAGGAATATATTGAATTATAAATATTTATAGTCCTATCACCCTCCTCTTTGGTAGGGAGGGAAATTTCCTTGTTTTTGTAATTATCAGACTTTTATTGTGTTTAGTGGGGTGACAGATGAAGATGAAAAATTAGGAAGCTAAAAAGGCCAACTTGTTCTACTTAAGGAAAAATTGTCTAATACCAGAATGGGAGGGAGATAAGTGTTTAAAAATGGAGATTGAGGGCTCTGGAAAAGTAATGGCAGAGAAAGGCAACAAAAAAAGAGAGGAAAGCATGAGAGATGTGAGAACAGCCTTAGAGGCTGGGATTGAGGAAGTGGGGGGGGGGGATAAAAGGGTTTATTATGGAATATTGCTCCCTCTTTATCTTCTGAAAAAAAATCTGTTCAGTAAATATGTATCATGTTTCAGGGGTTCGTTTGGGGGTAATTCTATTTGTTTTTATTAAGCTTCATGAAATCACTGCTTTTGTTGATCAAAAATGTAATCAGCAGTTCTATATGATCCAGGCTAACATTTGAGTTAAGTATAGTTGTTGCAGTTCAAGCTGATGGCAAGACAAAAAGGGTCCACAATATTCCGGATGTATCTAGTACCTAAAAATCTAAGGAAAGCTGGAGAGGAACATGTGAGTAGGGGCCTAGAAGTCTCCTTCTCATCCACTAGCTGAAATCCAAGTCCTATCTTATTCTAGGTACACAGAAGAAGCAAACTAAAATTAAGGGTCCTAGATTTTATTCAGAGCCAGTGTACCCTTGTCCTTCCTGACTCGAAGAATAGGCACATGGACAGAGTAGCCTGTCATTGCTACTTGGGTGACATGGATTACAGGAAAGAGAAGGGAGCTTGTCTTGTGCTCTTATATAACACTTCAGTGTGCATGTTGGAATCTGAGGAAACAGATGAATGAATTTTTCCTCCATTTGAGGATGTTAACCATGAAGATCAAAACAAACTGTGGACAATTCTTAGAGATGGGCATATCAGACCACCTTACCTGCCTCCTGAGAAACCTGTATGCAGGTCAAAAGGCAACAGTTAGAACTGGACATGAAACAATGGACTGTTTCCAAATTGGGAAAGGAGTACATCAAAGCAGTATATGGTCATCTCTGCCTATTTAACTTACATGCCAAGTACATCATGTGAAATGCTGAGCTGAATGAAGCACAAGCTAGAATCAATATTGCTGGGAGAATATCAGTAATCTCAGATATGCAGATGACACCACCCTTATGCCAGAAAACGAAAAACTAAAGAGCCTCTTGATGAAAGTGAAACAGGAGAGTGAAAAAGCTGGCTTAAAACTCAACATTCATTCTTTCACAAGTGGTTGACCAGTTTTCCCAGCACCACTTGTTAAAGAGATTGTCTTTAATCCATTGTATATTCTTGCCTCCTTTGTTGAAGATAAGGTGTCCATAGGTATGTGGATTTATCTCTGGGCTTTCTATTTTGTTCCATCGATCTATATTTCTGTCCTTGTGCCAGTACCATACTGTCTTGATGACTGTGGCTTTGTAGTAGAGCCTGAAGTCAGGCAAGTTGATTCCTCCAGTTCCATTCTTCTTTCTC
This sequence comes from Capricornis sumatraensis, assembly GCF_032405125.1. Lineage (NCBI taxonomy): Eukaryota > Metazoa > Chordata > Mammalia > Artiodactyla > Bovidae > Capricornis > Capricornis sumatraensis. The sequence goes on along the minus strand of NC_091070.1, from coordinate 28,217,452 downwards.
AAGATTGCTTTGGCTATTTGACGTTTTTTTGTATTTCCATACTAATTTTGAAATTATTTGTTCTAGCTCTGTGAAAAATACTGCTGGTAGTTTGATAGGGACTGCATTGAATCTATAGATTGCTTTGGGTAGTATACTCATTTTAACTATATTGATTTTTCCAATCCATGAACATGGTATATTTCTCCATCTATTAGTGTCCTCTTTGATTTCTATCATCAGTGTTTTATAGTTTTCTATATATAGATCTTTAGTTTCTTTAGGTAGATATATTCCTAAGTATTTTATTATTTTCATTGCAATGGTGAATGGAATTGTTTCCTTAATTTCTTTTTCTGCGTTCTCATTATTAGTGTATAGGAATGCAAGGGATTTCTGTGTGATCCTGCAACTTTACTATATTCATTGATTAGCTCTAGTAGTTTTCTAGTAGAGTCTTTAGGGTTTTCAATGTAGAGGATCATGTCATCTGCAAACAGTGAGAGTTTTACTTCTTCTTTTCCAATTTGGATTCCTTTTATTTCTTTTTCTGCTCTGATTGCTATGGCCAAAACTTCCAGAACTATGTTGAATAGTAGCAGTGAAAGTGGGCACCCTTGTCTTGTTCCTGACTTTAGGGGAAATGCTTTCAATTTTTCACCATTGAGGATAATGTTTGCTGTGGGCTTGTCATATATAGCTTTTATTATGTTGAGATATGTTCCTTCTATTCCTGCTTTCTGGAGAGTTCACTTTCTAACACCATACACAAAAATAAACTCAAAATGGATTAGAGATCTAATCGTAAGACCAGAAACTATAAAACTCATAGAGGAGAACATAGGCAAAACACTCTCCGACATAAACAGCAGGATCCTCTATGATCCACCCCCCAGAATTCTGGGAATAAAAGCAAAAATAAACAAATGGGATCTAATTAAAATTAAAAGCTTCTGCACAACAAAGGAAACTATAAGCAAGGTGAAAAGACAGCCTTCTGAAAGGGAGAAAATAACAGCAAATGAAGCAACTGATAAACAACTAATCTAAACAATATACAAGCAACTTATGCAGCTCAATTCCAGAAAAATTAACGACCCAATCAAAAAATGGGCCAAAGAACTAAATAGTCATTTCTCCAAAGAAGACATACGGATAGCTAACAAACACATGAAAAGATGCTCAAGATCACTCATTATCAGAGAAATGCAAATCAAAACCACAATGAGGTACCATTTCACACCAGTCAGAATGGCTGCAATCCAAAAGTCTACAAGCAATAAATGCTGGAGAGGGTGTGGAGAAGAGGGAATCCTCTTAACACTGTTGGTGGGAATGCAAACTAGTACAGCCACTATGGAGAACAGTGTGGAGATTCCTTTAAAAACTGGAAGTAGAACTGCCTTATGACCCAGCAATCCCACTGCTGGGCATACACACCAAGGAAACCAGAATTGAAAGAGACACATGTACCCCAATGTTCATCACAGCACTATTTATAATAGCCAGGACATGGAAACAACCTAGAAGTCCATCAGCAGGTGAATGGATAAGAAAGCTGTGGTACATATACACAATGGAGTATTACTCAGCCATTAAAAAGAATACATTTGAATCAGTTCTAATGAGGTGGATGAAACTGGAGCCTATTATACAGAGTGAAGTAAGCCAGAAAGAAAAACACCAATACAGTATCTTAACACATATATATGGAATTTAGAAAGATGGTAATGATACCCCTGTATGTGAGACAGCAAAAGAGACACAGATGTATAGAGCAGACTTTTGGACTCTGTGGGAAAGGGAGAGGGTGGGATGATTTGGGAGAATGGCATTGAAACATGTATACTCTCATGTAACAAATGAATCGCCAGTCTATGTTCAATACAGGATGCAGGATGCTTGGGGCTGGTGCACAGGGAAGATCCAGAGGGATGATTTGGGGTGGGAGGGGGGTTCAGGATTGGGAACGCATGTACACCCGTGGCTGATCCATGTCAATGTATGGCAAAACCAATGCAGTATTGTAAAGCAAAATAAAGTAAAAATAAAAGTTTAAAATAGAAAAAAAAAAAACCAACAACACCTCAACATTCAAAAAACTAAGATCATGGCATCCAGTCCCATCACTTCATGGCAGAGATGGGGAAACCATGGAAACAGTAACAGACTTTATTTTCTTGGACTTCACATCACTGCAGATGGTGACTGAAGTCATGAAATGAAAAGATGCTTACTCCTTGGAAGAAAAGTTATGACAAACCTAGACAGCATATAAAATAGCAGAGACATCACTTTGCCAACAAAGGTCCTTATTGTCAAAGCTATGTTTTTTTCCAGTAGTCATGTACAGAGGTGAGAGTTGGACCATAAATAAGGCTGAGTGACAAAGAATTGATGCTTTTGAGCTATGGTGCTGGAGAAGACTCTTGAGAATCCCTATGACAGCAAGGAAGTCAAAACAGTCAATCCTGAAGTCAAAACTCTTGACAATCCCTGTGACAGCAAGGAGGTCAAAACAGTCAATCCTAAAGGAAATCAGTCCTAAATATTCATGGGAAGGACTGATGCTGAAGCTGAAGTTTCAATACTTTGGCCACCTGATGGGAAGAGACAACTCATTGGAAAAGAGCCTGATGCTGGGAAAGAGTGAGGGGAGGATGAGAAGGGGGCAGCAGAGGATGGGATGATTGGATGACAATGGACATGAGTTTGAGCAAATTCTGGTAGATAATGAAGGACAGGGAAGCCTGACATGCTGCAGTCCATGAGGCTGCCAAGAGTCAGACATGACCAGCGACTGAACAGCAACATCAACCAACCATGAAGACAAGGCTAGGAGATGGGATCCTTCCCTAGTCTGGCCTACAAATGCTACCATATATTGAACATATACATATGTGTGTGTGTGTGTGTGTATATATATATATGTATATGTGTGTGTGTGTGTGTGTGTGTGTACAAGCACATTAGATATGCCCTTTCAATCATTAGACTGGTCATATAATGTTTTGAGCATCTATTTCATGGTGTGTTCCACAACACATTATCATATCTAATCTTCATAACATCCGTACAAGGAAGGCAAGCATTATTTCCTCATCTATTGAAGAAATCCTGGGCCATAGGACAATGAATGAATTGTTCCCAATTAGGGGCTTAGTTGGGATTTGACATGAAGTTTGCTGTAAGCCCCATTTTTGTCACCACAGTAGGGAATGCTTAAACTTTTTCCAGCTTAAGTCTATGAAAGGCCTTTTACTCTGCCAGCTTGCACTGTGATCCGTGTCATGGGGTAGCTGGAAGGACTACACTGTGACTTGGCTTAGCTGCTGCCAGAACACACTCGTTGAAGAGATACTGCTGTTCTCCCCTCCTGAGCCAGCGATGGTTCAAAGCTCCAGAATCTTGTCTCATTAATGCAGAATCACAAATATTAACAAATCCCAATTTCTATTCATTGTCCTTCTCTAGCTCACTAGATTGAAGCCAGGGGTGGGAATAAGACTAAATAATGAACTTAAATAATAACTCAGAGGGTATTATCATCCAAATCTTCAAGTAGATGAGAGAACCAAAAGCCACAGGAGAAGCAAGTGGGATGAATATCAAAAATTGCATAGAGATGAATGTTTAACTCTTCCTCCATCTCTTCTTACACTGCCTGAGGAAGCTTCATAACCCTCCACTACTATATCTGCTGATCCTTCTGAAAGATCTGGTGAGAAAATTCCAAATAAATGGAGACTCACAATGAGAGGTATGAAAAATAATAGCATTATTTCTAAAGATAAGCCTATTATGTTAAAGTTTACTTCATTAATTTGAACAACAGAAATATGACTGAAATCATTTTTTTTTCTTTTATAGGTCTACTAATCTGCAAGCTTTTACAGTTGCTTAGTCAAAGTACTGTATTTTTCTCTTCACATTTTCCCAAACCACCTCTCCAAACAGAAAACTCCTTCCATTGGGTTCCGTTTTATGTCTCAGCTCATATGTCTCTACTGCCTCTACCCAAGGTAAAATCCACAAAATTTACATTTGTTCATAGTCCAATGGACTAAATGCCTGTATCCTCTCAGAAGTAACACACTGAAGCCCTACCCTTCAATGCAATGGTGTTTGGAGACAGGGTCTTTGGGAGGTAACTCACTCATGAGGGTGGGGTCCTGGTCATGTGGGATTAGTGCCCTTATAAGAAGAGACACCAAAGAGTGCTTGCTTTCTCTTTCTCCACGTGAGGATACAACAAGAAGGCAGCCACCTACAAGCAAGGAGAAGAGCTCTCATCAAAATTCAACCATACTGGCACCCTGATCTCAAACTTCCAGCCTCCAGAAATCTGAGAAAATAAACTTTGGTTTATGGTATCATTATGGCATCTTGAGAAGACTAAGGCAAAATCTCTATGAAATTTTTTAGTATATCACTAATATCTATTGAGTGCCAACTCAGTGCAAACCACCATCATAGACACCACACACATTAATTATGTTTAAGTCTTGGAGAGGCCATAGAGTGAGCATTTAAGAGTAGTTCTGTACCTATTCCAAGAGAGTTAACTGAAGTAATGGAATCCAAATGTTTAGCATCATGACAAATATGTAGTGGGTTTTCAAAAAATATTAGTAATTTATAAGAGTAGGTGGATTTTTTGTGTATATACGCTCAATATCTAAAGAAAAACATGGCTTGAAAGGTTATATGCACCCTGGTGTTCACTGCAGCACAATTTACAATAGCCAAGACATGGAAGCAAACTAAATGTCTTTTGACAGATAAGTGGATAAAGAAAATGTGATAATATGTCACATTTATCCATATATACAATGGAAAATTGTGTGTGCCTAGCTGCTCAGTCATGTCTGACTCTTTGTGACCCCATGGACTGTAGCCCACCAGGTTCCTCTGTTCATGGGATTCTCCAGGCAAGAACACTGGCATGGGTTGCCATGACCTCTTCCAGGGTATCTTCCCAACCCAGGGACTGAACCCAGGTATCCCATGTTGCAGGCAGATTCTTTACCATCTGAGCCACTAGGGAAGCCCATAATGGAATATTACTCAGCCATTAAAAATAATGAAATAATGCCACTTGTAGCAGTTTGGATGGATCTGGAGATTATTATACTAAGTGAAATAAATCAGACAGAGAGAGTCATATATCATATGATACTGCTTATATGTAGAATAAAAAAAAGTAATGCAAATGAACTTATTTACAAACAGACTCACAGACTTAGAGAACAAACTTATGGTTACCAAGGGGGTTGGGTTGGGGGAAGGGATTAAAATGCAATGCCTTTCCATGGGAAAATATAGAAAGAATAAATGGAAAGGGACTATTTTGGAAGGATCTTCTTAATCAAGTTTTTAAATGCAATCTATAGAAACTATTTTAAGCTGAAAAAGAATTTATTAATTGATATTAAATAGCTCAATCTCAGATATTAAATTGATATTAAATGGCTCAATGGGCCAGATCAGACCAATAATAATGTCCCTAATCACATACTACATTCTGCCTATTACCAGTACCTCTGTAGATTACTTGCAGCTGCTACCAAAAGTTTGCCAGAATGAGTTTTTTTATATTAATTTTTAAATTCCACATATATATATATGTACTACCTGTATAAGCACAATGGATGTTCCCACCCTGCTTATATATTGCTTTGGATCTAAGCTGCTTTAGCGTCTCACAGCTGAGCTTTCTTTTTGGCTGACACAGCCCTTGCCCAAGTGTGGAGTTGTGTCACAAAGCAAGCGAGACCAGAGCAGTCACTCAGCTTGGTGCAGGGCATGTGCCAGGGTGGTCATGGGAAACCAATCAGCCATCCTTGCAGTTTCAATCTGCTCTTTCTTCCCTCATTTAGGAGTAAGAAAGTGTGTACATGCTCCTCTGGAATAGAATCCAGGCTGCCCATAGGCCTCCTGTTAGTCCCATAATCCTTCCTACCAGCCAAGAGAACTTATCTTGGATCCCAGGGCAGAGCACCCAATATGTAGATCTAACTACTCACACTGAAGAGAGGATCTCCTCTCATGTAATCTTCCTTTCCTCTGAGTCCTTTCCCCAGGGCACAGGTCCCAACCTGATCTCTTGCTTCCCTTTCTACCCAATTCTCTATGGATCTTTTTCACAGTCTTGGTTGTACAGGAAGCTTTCTGCTAATTTCTAGTTAGCTGTCAGTGATACTTGTTCTATATGTAGATGTATTTTTGATATGTTTATTGGGGAAGGTGAGTTCCACATCCTCCTACTCTGCCATCATGATCTCCTCTCCTGGGTTTATATATATACATATGTGTGTGTGTGTGTGTGTGTGTGTGTGTGTGTATTTGAAATATGTAAGAATTACATTGCTGCTAAGTCACTTCAGTCGTGTCCAACTCTGTGCGACCCCATAGACGGCAGCCAACCCCGTCCCTGGGATTCTCCAGGCAAGAACACTGGAGTGGGTTGCCATTTCCTTCTCCAATGCATGAAAGTGAAAAGTAAAAGTGAAGTTGCTCAGTCGTATCTGACTCTTAGTGACCCCATGAATTGCAGCCTGCCAGGCACCTCTGTCCATGGGATTTTCCAGGCAAGAATACTGGAGTGAGGTGCCATCGCCTTCTCCAAAGAATTACATTATTGGACTTGTATTATAACATGGCAATAGAGTTGGCTGTGGTCAGATAGCAGCTTCTCTGTTTCAATGGGACATGGAAATTCAGCTCTCTGTAGTCTTCACAGTTCTGCATTGGCTTTCACTCTGCCCATTACACACACTCAGGTTACCTTGTCATCTCCTGAAGCATTTGAGATTATAGCCATTACCTTAGAAACTGGCCACCAGTAGAGGCACATGCAATTTCAATGGAAAAAGAACAAATCAAAACAAATGATTATATGACTTCCCTTCCTCTTGTGTAGTTAGTTGTGTCCAACTCTTTGTGACCCTATGGACTGTAGCCCGTCAGGCTCTTCTGTCCCTGGAATTTTCCAGGCAAGAGCCCTGGAGTGGGTTGCCATTTCCCTATCCATGTAAACCAAAATATTATGAAAAAATAAACAGAAACATTGCCAATAATTCATTGGGACTATAATTATATAACAATTCTTGTTCAAACTCTAACATATGGTCATTTTAATTTTACCCAAGGACAGAATCATCATCAATGAGCTTACAAATTTATCTGTAACTTCACCTTAAGTTTCCACCTACCTGTAGCTTCTACTCAAAATGTTCATTATTTATTCTTTCAACAAATATTATGTCCTAGGTTTTAGTCTACATTCTTGTGATAAGATGAGAAACACAATACATTTTCTACCCTTATAGAATTTATATCCTGTTTACAAACAAAAATTAAGATGCAATGCAGCATCATAGGGATAAGATCTATGAATGAAAATGAAAATAGTTAAATGATGGAAGATAATACATGGTTTATTTTACATGGGGTTGTTAAAAAAGATCTTGCTGAGGAGATATGATTGGAACAGAGCCCTGAACAAAATGGGGAAGTGAACCCTTCAAATGTCTGGGAGGGAGCTTTTCAAGGCAACATCAAATCTGTATACCCTGGAAGTGCTTTGCATCTTCAAAGATTACCTGGTAAGCCAGTGAGCCTACCACAGAAATAGTAGGGGAATGAATCTTAGAGAATGAGGCCACATAAATGACGAACTAGTCAAATACGTAGACTCTAGGAATGGATCTCTCTGCCTTTTGAGACTTACCTCTGTCCTGACAGAAAGTAGGAAAAATAGTCATCAAGAATTCTGACTTTGAGCACACCAATTCTTTGGACATTGGTCTTACTAATTTAGGCTTTCTGGGTCTGATTTTTGGACCTCATATTTCCTCTGACCTCTTTTTGATTGGCTCCAAGATCGCTGGACACTGACAAATAGTTACTATAGACAGCCTCCCTGACCTCTAATTCTTAGCTCAACTTCCAATTCTTAATTGGCTTCTGATCTCTGGACTTCACATATGGTTGTGTTCTATCCTAATTTCCTGACTTCTTGAGTTCTGTTTGAATACGACCTCCTTTGACACAGATGGTTCAAATATAGCTTCTCCTTACTACCTGCCTTTCTCAGTCTTTAATTGGAAATAACAATTGGGAATAACTTGATATTTGGCCCTGATCCTGATTCCAGAGTTCAGTCTCTGGTGTCATGAATCCCTAGTGTGTAATTGACTTCATTAAAGTAGATAAATTAATTTAAGTAAAAATAGATAATTCCTGAAAGACAACTACTCCTAATATTGTTCCTAAACTTGATGCCTACTGAGGTCATGCTTGTTTCTTGCCAATATAAACCATGTATTATCTTGTCAATATAAACAAGCAGCAGAAAGATTTTTAAAGTTTCTCTTCATGTACAAATGGATAATAAAATTTTCTTTTGCTATTCATAGTAAATGGCTTAGGTCAACATTACGATTTACTCTTATGCCATAAAGTAGTTCTCAACCATTTTCATATTTTGGCTCATGTAGAAAATCATACTTATAGATTACACAAAGGTAATTGGATGTGGCTACATCATAACCCCAAGAAATCAACTCCTCAGCACATCTGTAAGTGCATCTGTATCCAAAGCATACCAATTGAGAGCTCTTTTCTGAAGGTAGGTTTTTTGTTCTTTCTTTCACCCCCAGAATTAGTAAAACTATGTCTAAAATTCAATTAGTTACAGATATTTCTACCTATATCATGTTAAGAAACTGATACCACAGCTACATTTTACATATATTTCTGAAAAGAGAAAATGGCCCAGTTGTGTCCAACTCTTTGTGACCCCTTGGACTATAAAGTCCATGGAATTCTCCAGGCCAGAATACTGAAGTGGGTAGCTGTTCCCTTCTCCAGGAGATCTTCCCAACCCAGGGTTTGAACCCAGGACTCCCACATTGCAGGCTGACACTTTACCAGTTGAATCACCTCAAGACCAAAAAGAGTAGAAAATATAACATTAATATACTTTAAAATTCCTTGTCATTTCCAGAGACAAATAACTTATTCAAATGTAACAGATATGAACAGTAATATATTTCATAATTTGCTTTTTTCCCGAATTTTTTTTCATAATTTTCCTTTTTTTTTTTGAAAATGTATTATTTTCCTGTCTGCTTCAGTTATCTCAAATGTTATCTAGTGTAAGCTTTCCATAATACAGATTTCATTCCAAAATACTTTCATTTTCAGTTTTATACTTCCAAAATTAGAGCACTTCTTTTTATTTTTCATTTCAAAAAACATATATTTATACCACTGGTATGCTATGTTCTATATTTTGGGAAGTATGAAGAGAAATACATGGTCTCTTTTCCAATCTATTCATGGTCTACAGGGTGTAACAGGAGATGGCAAGAGAGAACATCAGCATTTTAGGAATCAGTGAACTAAAATGGAGTGGAATGGGTGAATTTGATTCAGATGACCATTATATATACTACTGTGGGAAAGATCCCTTAGAAGAAATGGAGCAGCCCTCATAGTCAAAAAAAAAAAAAAAAAAAAAAAAAGGGGGGGGGTCCAAAATGCCGTATTTGAATGCAATCCCCAAAATGACAGAATGATCTCAGTTCATTTTCAGGGCAAACTATTCAACATCACAGTTATCCAAATCTATGCCCCAACCACTAAAGCTGAAGAAACTGAAGTTGAACAGTTCTATGAAGACCTGCAAAACTTCTAGAACTAACACCAGAAAAAGATGTCCTATTCATCATAGGGGACTAGAATGTAAAAGTAGGAAGTCAAAAGATACCTGGAGTAAAAGACGAGTTTGACTTGGGAGTACAAAAAGAAGCAGGAAAAAGGTTAACAGGGTTTTGCCAAGAAAACACACTGACCATAGTAACCACCCTCTTCCAACAACACAAGAGACGACTCTGCACATGGACATCACCAAATGGTCAGTACCAAAATCAAATTGAAGATATTCTTTGCAGCTGAAGATAGAGTAGCTCTATACAGTCAGCAAAAACAAGACATGGAGCTTACTTTGGCTCAGGTCATGAACTCCTTATTACAAAATTCAGACTTAAATTGAAGAAAGTAGGGAAAACCACTAGGCCATTTAGGTGTGCCCTAAATCAAATCCCTTATGACTGTACAGTAGAAGTGACAAATAGATTCAAGGGATTAGATCTGATAGGGTGCCTAAAGAACTATGGACAGTTTCATAACATTGTACAGGAGGTTTTGATATTGAAATATCAATAACTTCAGATATACAGATGGCATCACCCTCATGGCAGAAAGTGAAGAGGAACTAAAGAGCCTTTTGATGCAGGAGAAAGAGAAGAGTGTAAAAGCTGACTTAAAACTCAACATTCAAAAAGCTAGGATTATGGCATCAGTCCTATCACTTCATGGCAAATAGATGGGGAAACAATGGAAACCATGGCAGATATTATTTTCCTGGGCTCCAAAATCACTGCAGATGGTGACTGTAGCCATGAAATTAAAAGACACTTGCTCCTTGGAAGAAAAGCTATGGCAAACCTAAACAACATATTAAAAAGCAGAGATATTATTTTGCTGACAAAGGTCCATATAGTCTAAAGTATGGTTTTTCCAGTAGTCAGGTATGGATGTGAGAGTTGGACCATAAAGAAGGATGATCACTGAAAAATTGATGCTTTTGAGCTGTAGCGTTGGTGAAGGCTCTTGAGAGTCCCTTGGACTGCAAGAAGCTCCAACCAGTCAATCATAAAGTAAATCAGTCTTGAATATTCATTGGAAGGACTGATGCTGAAGTTCCAATATTTTAGCCACCTGATGCGAAGTTGACTCATTGGAAAAGTCACTGATGCTGGGAAAGATTGAAGGCAGGAGGAGAAAGGGACAACAGAGGATGATATGGTTGGATTGCATCACCAACTCAATGGACATGAGTTTGAGCAAGCTCCTGGAGATGGTGAAGGACCAGCAAGCCTGGTGTGCCACAGTCCATGGGGGTCACAAAGAGTTGAGCACAGCTGAGTGACTGAACACAAACAACGAAAGAGGGTGTAAACTGCCAAGGAAACATTGCTTCGAGTATGTATGCTACTTTCCATAGTAGAAAAATTAAAAACCACAGTAATTTTGTTTAGGTTAGTTATAAGAATACAGCTGGGATTATTAATAACTCGCTTCATGTACTTTGCAAAATAAAGATTTTTATATTAGTTTTGAAGTCATACAATTTGCAGATATTATAGGCAGCTTACTTAAATGTTTTAATGTTTTGCTCCTCTTAGACTGTAGATTTAGAATCCCACTTGTCTTATCTATTACCACATGAATAAAATTGATCCCTGTTCTTATTTGCTTGTTGTTGTTCAGTTTCTAAGCTGTGTCTTATTTATTGCTGACTCATCTTATATATATATACACATATATATGTGTATATATAAAGAGTACATCATGAGAAACACTGGGCTGGATGGAGCACAAGCTGGAATCAAGATTTCCAGGAGAAATATCAGTAACCTCAGATATGCAGATGACACCATCCTCATGGCAGAAAGTGAAGAACTAAAGAGCCTCTTGATGAAAGTAAAAAAGCAGAGTGAAAAAGTTGGCTTAAAACTCAACATTCAAAAAACTAAGATCATGGCATCTGGCCCCATCACTTTATGGCAAATAGATGGGGAAGCAATGAAAACAGTGACAGACTTTATTTTCTTGGACTCCAAAATCACTGCAGATGGTGACTGCAACCATGAAATTAAAAGACTCTTGCTTCTTGGAAGAAAAGTTATGACCAACCTAGACAGCTTATTAAAAAGCAGAGACATTAGTTTGCCAACAAAGGTCCATCTGGTCAAAGCTTTGTTTTTTCCAGTAGTCATGCATGGATGTGAGAGTTGGACTCTAAAGAAAACTGAGCACTGAAGAATCGATGCTTTTGAACTCTGGTGTTGGAGAAGACTCTTAAGAGTCCCCTGGACTGCAAGCAGATCTAACTAGTCTATCCTAAAGGAAATCAGTCCTGAATATTCATTGGAAGTACTGATGCTGAAGCTGAAACTCCAATACTTTGACCACCTGATGTGAAGAACTGACTCATTTGAAAAGACTTTGATGCTGGAAAAGTTTGAAGGCGAGAGGAGAAGAGGAAAACATGGATGAGATCATTTGATAGCAACATCGACTCAAAGGACATGAGTTTGAGTAGACTCCAGGAGTTGGTGATGGACAGGGAGGTATGCTGCAGTCCATGGGGGCACAAAGAGTTGGACACAATTCTATCAAAACTAATGTAAGCAACTGAACTGAATCTAAAATATTGCTGTAGTTCAACCACTAAGTTGTATCCAACTCTTTGTGCCCCCATGGACTGCAGCATGCCAGGCTTCTCTGTCTTTCACTATCCCCCAAATTTTGCTCAAACTCATATCCATGGAGCCGATGATGCCACCCAACCATCTCATCCTCTGTCACCCCTTTCTCCTACTGCCTTCAATCTTTCCCAGCATCAGCATCTTTTCCAATGAGTTGGCTCTTCACATCAGGTGGCCAAAGTATTAGTGCTTCAGCTCCAGCATTAGTCTTTCCAGTGACTATTCAGAGTTGATTTCCTTTAGAATTGACTGGTTTGATCTCCTTGCAGTCCAAGGGACTCTCAAGAGTCTTCTCCATTACCACAGTTCGACAGAATCACTTCTTTGGTGCTCAGCCTTCTTTATGGTCCAACTCTCACATCTGTACGTGACTACAGGAAAAACCAAAGTTTTGAGTAAATGGATCTTTGTCAGCAAGGTGATATATGTTTATTTTGTAAGTTGTATCACATTTTCTACTTTGACTCATTATGTATATAATATAAATTATATATATATGATATCTATTACATATATCAGATATATATTATATGTTACATCTTATTTACTACTCTGGCTCATATATATATTATATAACACATATTATATAATTGTCTTATTTATTCATCTGATTTGTTTTATACATTTATATTACATAGCTCACTTCTTATTTACTACTTTGACTAGTTTTTTTTAGATATATATATATATAGAGAGAGAGAGAGAGAGAGAGAGTCTCTCTTATCAATTTAGTGTAGTAAATAAGAAATGATTTAGAGACTGAGCAACAACAAGGAAATAAGAAGATGGATCACTTTTTCTTGTGTGGTAATTAATAAAGCAATTAATAAAGCAATTGGGGTTCTAAATCTACAGATTGAGAGAAGCAAAACATTGAAGTAAGCTGCCTAGAATATCTGCATAGTTAGGACTTCAGAACTAATATCAAATCTTTATTGTACAAAATACCTCAAACTTGTTATTAATAATCCCTGCTGTATTCTTTGGAGAAGGCAATGGCACCCCACTCCAGTACTCTTGCCTGGAAAATCCCATGGACGGAGGAGCCTGGTGGGCTACGGTCCCTGGGGTCGCTAACAGTCGGACATGACTGAGCGCCTTCACTTTCACTTTTCACTTTCATGCACTGGAGAAGGAAATGGCAACCCACTCCAGTGTTCTTGCCTGGAGAATCCCAGGGACTGGGGAGCCTGGTGGGCTGCCATCTATGGGATCGCACAGAGTTGGACACGACTGAAATGACTTAGCAGCAGCAGCTGTATTCTTACATATACCCTAAACAAAATTACCGTAGGTCTTTAATTTTTTTTTTTCTACCACAGAAGATATTTCTCTCTGAATATTGGGCAACATGTCTATCTATGGCTATGAGGAAAATGCCAACCGTTTCCATTGCCCTTAACAGGTCAATTTATCCAAAGGCACTGATGTGCAATCAGAGATGATAGAGCTCTTCTTAACAATTTTACAGAGAGAATAAGGGTAATGCTATTGGGACACCAACATCTTTTTACCATTTCAGAAACTTAGCATTAGAAGAACATCAATTACATGCCTGAACAAAAATGTATTCAAACCTTCTAGACAGCCCTCTTTGCATTTAACTTAACTCATGTCCTTTCCTCATTACAGATGGCATGTATATGTTGATAGGAATACTGTCTATACCAAAGATGCCTAAATTAGTTGGCTTCTTTTGCCTCTGCTAGTATTGATGATTCTCATCTGAATCCCTAGATATAATCATAAGGGAAACATTAACTTTAGTGGCTTATAAAATTCCAAGCCAGAAAATTGTGATCTAATTACTGTCTATCAAATAACTTGTCACAAGTTAAATTATTATATGTAAATGTATCCTTCATTTCTTTCAAAACTATTGAATATGACTATAAAAGTTTGGTAAAAGAGATGCCACATCTAATTCTGATACATGTATGTGTGTGCTCAGTCATGTCCAACTCTTTGCAATCCCATGGATTGTGGCCCTCCAGGCTCTTCTGCCCATAGGATTTCCCAGGTAATACCGGAGCACATTGCCATTTCCAACTCCAGGGGACCTTCCTGACCTAGGGATCAAATCTGCATCTTTTGTGTCTCCTGCTTTGCAGGCAGATTCTTTACCACTGAACCACCTGGGAAGCCCCTGATATATGTATATTATATATATATATATATATATGCATAATTTAATTATCTATTATAAAATTATAATAAATGAAAAAGCCAAATTATTTTACTCAAAATTTTTCTTACTCTTGTTTATAACATGATATTTTGAAAAATATAGAAAATTGAAACATATTAAAATCAATTAGATAATTACTATGAAGGTGTAGTAAGATAACTTCTGGGTTCAATTTTCTGTTCATCATGTTTTCCTTTCTTTCTACATGTTCTTTCAGGATATTATATTCCATGACCATGATTTCAACTCAAACCCAGAATTTTCTCCTAGATTTCAGGCCCCTATATTCTATTTATTAACAGATATCTACACCTGTACATTCTGAAGATATCTCAGTCCTCAGTTTCAGAAATTATATTATTATCTGTCCTGTCCTCTTGTATCTTCTTTCTCCCCATATTCCCTGCACCCATTCAGGCTGCCAAGTCAGAAATTTGTAAGTCATCCCAGGCCCATTCCTCTTCCTCTCCATTTCCTTTATACCTAGGAGTTATCAAAGTCATATGATTTCAATCTTATGGATCTCTCATCCATATAATCTTTTCCATTCTTACTTCTATTACCCTGGTTCTGGTGCTGATCACCTCTCTGCACACCATTGGAATGATTCATAATTGAAGTTTTCCACTCTAAAGTTTTAGATTGCTTTATTCTCACGGTTGCACTGGCTAGGGAATACCTATATATATAGCAGATGGTCTGAAATTAAGGGTGTAAGTTGAATTTGAGGTAAAAGATTTTAAAGATTCAGTAAAAGGAAAATCTTGCGTAAATTAGATCAACTAGAGAAAAGCAAAGATAAAAGCATCTGAATGCAGAATTCCAAAGAATAGCAAGAAGAGATAAGAAAGCCTTCCTCAGTGATCAATGCAAAGAAATAGAGGAAAAGAACAGAATGGGAAAGACTACAGATCTCTTCAAGAAAATTAGAGATACCAAGGGAACATTTCATGCAAAGGTGGGCTCAATAAAGGACAGAAATTGTATGGACCTAACAGAAGCAGAAGATATTAAGAGGTGGCAAGAATACACGGAAGAACTGTACAAAAAGGATCTTCACGACCCAGATAATCATGATCACTAATCTAGAGCCAGACATCTTGGAATGTGAAGTCAAGTGGGCCTTAGAAAGCATCACTACGAACAAAGTTAGTGGAGGTGATGGAATTCCAATTGAGCTGTTTCAAATCCTGAAAGATGATGCTGTCAAAGTGCTGCACTCAATATGCCAGCAAATCTGGAAAACTCAGCAGTGGCCACAGGACTGGAAAAGGTCAGTTTTCATTCCAATTCCAAAGAAAGGCAATGGCCAAAGAATGCTCAAACTACCGCACAATTGCACTCATCTCACATGCTAGTAAAGTAATGCTCAAAATTCCCCAAGCCAGACTTCAGCAATACGTGAACTGTGAACACCCTGATGTTCAAGCTGGTTTTAGAAAAGACAGAGGAACCAGAGATCAAATTGCCAACACCCGCTGGATCATGGAAAAAGCAAGAGAGTTCCAGAAAAACATCGATTTATGCTTTATTGACTATGCCAACACCTTTGACTGTATGGATCACAATCAACTGTGGAAAATTCTGAGAGAGATGGGAATACCAGACCACCTGACCTACCTCTTGAGAAATCTGTATGCAGGTCAGGAAGCAACAATTAGAACTGGACATGGAACAACAGACTGGTTCCAAGTAGCAAAAGGAGTACGTCAAGGCTGTATATTATCACCCTGCTTATTTAACTTCTATGCAGAGTATATCATGAGAAATGCTGGACTGGAAGAAACAAAAGCTGGAATCAAGATTGCCAGGAGAGATATCAATAACCTCAGATATGCAGATGACACCACCCTTATGGCAGAAAGTGAAGAGAAGCTAAAAAGCCTCTTGATGAAAGTGAAAGAGGAGACTGAAAAAGTTGGCTTAAAGCTCAACATTCAGAAAATGAAGATCATGGCATCTGGTCCCATCATTTCATGGGAAATAAATGTGAAAACAGTGGAAACAGTGTCACACTTTATTTTTTTGGGCTCCAAAATCACTCCAGATGGTGACTGCAGCCATGAAATTAAAAGACGCTTACTCCTTGGAATGAAAGTTATGACCAACCTAGACAGCATATTAAAAAGCAGAGACATTACTTTGTCAACAAAGGTCCGTCTAGTCAAGGCTATGGTTTTTTTTTTTTTTTTTACAATGATGATTGTTTATTTATTTTTTTTATTTATTTTTTTTATTTTTTTTAATTTTATTTATTTATTTATTTATTTTTTTTTTCACTTTTTTTTTAAAATTTTAAAATCTTTAATTTTTACATGTGTTCCCAAACATGAACCCCCCTCCCACCTCCCTCCCCATAACATCTCAGTGAGTCATCCCCATGCACCAACCCCAAGCATGCTGTATCCTGCGTCAGACATAGACTGGCAATTCAATTCTTACATGATAGTATACATGATAGAATGCCATTCTCCAAAATCATCCCACCCTCTCCCTCTCCCTCTGAGTCCAAAAGTCCGTTATACACAGCTGTGTCTTTTTTCCTGTCTTGCATACAGGGTCGTCATTGCCATCTTTCTAAATTCCATATATATGTGTTAGTATACTGTATTGGTGTTTTTCTTTCTGGCTTACTTCACTCTGTATAATCGGCTCCAGTTTCATCCATCTCAACAGAACTGATTCAAATGTATTCTTTTTAATGGCTGAGTAATACTCCATTGTGTATATGTACCACAGCTTTCTTATCCATTCATCTGCTGATGGACATCTAGGTTGTTTCCATGTCCTGGCTATTATAAACAGTGCTGTGATGAACATTGGGGTACATGTGTCTCTTTCAATTCTGGTTTCCTCGGTGTGTATGCCCAGCAGTGGGATTGCTGGGTCATAAGGTAGTTCTATTTGCAATTTTTTAAGGAATCTCCACACTGTTCTCCATAGTGGCTGTACTAGTTTGCATTCCCACCAACAGTGTAGGAGGGTTCCCTTTTCTCCACACCCTCTCCAGCATTTATTGCTTGCAGATTTTTGGATCGCAGCCATTCTGACTGGTGTGAAGTGGTACCTCATTGTGGTTTTGATTTGCATTTCTCTGATAGTGAGTGATGTTGAGCATCTTTTCATGTGTTTGTTAGCCATCTGTATGTCTTCTTTGGAGAAATGTCTATTTAGTTCTTTGGCCCATTTTTTGATTGGGTCGTTTATTTTTCTGGAATTGAGCTGCATAAGTTGCTTGTATATTTTTGAGATTAGTTGTTTGTCAGTTGCTTCATTTGCTATTATTTTCTCCCATTCAGAAGGCTGTCTTTTCACCTTGCTTATAGTTTCCTTTGTTGTGCAGAAGCTTTTAATTTTAATTAGATCCCATTTGTTTATTTTTGCTTTTATTTCCAGAATTCTGGGAGGTGGATCATAGAGGATCCTGCTGTGATGTATGTCTGAGAGTGTTTTGCCTATGTTCTCCTCTAGGAGTTTTATAGTTTCTGGTCTTACATTTAGATCTTTAATCCATTTTGACTTTATTTTTGTGTGCGGTGTCAGAAAGTGATCTAGTTTCATTCTTTTACAAGTGGTTGACCAGTTTTCCCAGCACCACTTGTTAAAGAGATTGTCTTTACTCCATTGTATATTCTTGCCTCCTTTGTCAAAGATAAGGTGTCCATATGTGTGTGGATTTATCTCTGGGCTTTCTATTTTGTTCCATTGATCTATATGTCTGTCTTTATGCCAGTACCATACTGTTTTGATGACTGTGGCTTTGTAGTATAGCCTGAAGTCAGGCAAGTTGATTCCTCCAGTTCCATTCTTCTTTCTCAAGATTGCTTTGGCAATTCGAGGTTTTTTGTATTTCCATACAAATCTTGAAATTATTTGTTCTAGTTCTGTGAAAAATATGGCTGGTAGCTTGATAGGGATTGCATTGAATTTGTAAATTGCTTTGGGTAGTATACTCATTTTCACTATATTGATTCTTCCAATCCATGAACATGGTATATTTCTCCATCTATTAGTGTCCTCTTTGATTTCTTTCATCAGTGTTTTATAGTTTTCTATATATAGGTCTTTAGTTTCTTTGGGTAGATATATTCCTAAGTATTTTATTCTTTTCGTTGCAATGGTGAATGGAATTGTTTCCTTAATTTCTTTTTCTACTTTCTCATTATTAGCGTATAGGAATGCAAGGGATTTCTGTGTGTTGATTTTATATCCTGCAACTTTACTATATTCATTGATGAGCTCTAGTAATTTTCTGGTGGAGTCTTTAGGGTTTTCCATGTAGAGGATCATGTCGTCTGCAAACAGTGAGAGTTTTACTTCTTCTTTTCCAATTTGGATTCCTTTGATTTCTTTTTCTGCTCTGATTGCTGTGGCCAAAACTTCCAGAACTATGTTGAATAGTAGCGGTGAAAGTGGACACCCTTGTCTTGTTCCTGACTTTAGGGGAAATGCTTTCAATTTTTCACCATTGAGGATAATGTTTGCTGTGGGTTTGTCATATATAGCTTTTATTATGTTGAGGTATGTTCCTTCTATTCCTGCTTTCTGGAGAGTTTTTATCATAAATGGATGTTGAATTTTGTCAAAGGCCTTCTCTGCATCTATTGAGATAATCATATGGTTTTTCTCCAGGATAGATCACATCCTGGGCCACAAATCTAAACTTGATAAATTCAAAAAAATCGAAATCATTCCAAGCATCTTTTCTGACCATAATGCATTAAGATTAGATCTCAATTACAGGAGAAAAACTACTAAAAATTCCAACATATGGAGGTTGAACAACACACTTCTGAATAACCAACAAATCACAGAAGAAATCAAAAAAGAAATCAAAATATGCATAGAAACTAATGAAAATGAAAACACAACAACCCAAAACCTGTGGGACACTATAAAAGCAGTGCTAAGAGGAAAGTTCATAGCAATACAGGCATACATCAAGAAACAAGAAAAAAGTCAAATAAATAACCTAACTCTACAACTAAAGCAACTAGAAAAGGAAGAATTGGAGAACCCCAGAGTTAGTAGAAGGAAAGAAATCTTAAAAATTAGGGCAGAAATAAATGCTAAAGAAACAAAAGAGACCATAGCAAAAATCAACAAAGCCAAAAGCTGGTTCTTTGAAAGGATAAATAAAATTGACAAACCACTAGCCAGACTCATCAAGAAGCAAAGAGAGAAAAATCAAATCAATAAAATTAGAAATGAAAATGGAGAGATCACAACAGACAACACAGAAATACAAAAGATCATAAGAGACTACTATCAGCAGTTGTATGCCAATAAAATGGACAATGTGGAAGAAATGGACAAATTCTTAGAAAAGTACAATTTTCCAAAACTGAACCAGGAAGAAATAGAAAATCTTAACAGACCCATCACAAGCACGGAAATTGAAACTGTAATCAGAAATCTTCCAGCAAACAAAAGCCCAGGTCCAGACGGCTTCACAGCTGAATTCTACCAAAAATTTCGAGAAGAGCTAACACCTATCCTACTCAAACTCTTCCAGAAAATTGCAGAGGAAGGTAAACTTCCAAACTCATTCTATGAGGCCACCATCACCCTAATACCAAAACCTGACAAAGATGTCACAAAAAAAGAAAACTACAGGCCAATATCACTGATGAACATAGATGCAAAAATCCTCAACAAAATTCTAGCAATCAGAATCCAACAACACATTAAAAAGATCATACACCATGACCAAGTGGGCTTTATCCCAGGGATGCAAGGATTCTTCAATATCCGCAAATCAATCAAGGCTATGGTTTTTCCAGTGGTCATGTATGGATGTGAGAGTTGGACTGTGAAGAAAACTGCGCACTGAAGAATTGATGTTTTTGGACTGTGGTGTTGGAAAAGACGCTTGCGAGCCCCTTGGACTGCAAGGAAATCCAACCAGTCCATCCTAAAGGAGATCAATCCTGGGTGTTCATTGGAAGGACTGATGATGAGGCTGAAACGCCAATACTTTGGCCACCTCATGCAAAGAGTTGACTCATTGGAAAAGACCCTGATGCTGGGAGGGACTGGGGGCAGGAGAAGAAGGGGCCGACAGAGGATAAGATGGTTGGATGGCATCACCGACTCAATGGACGTGAGTGTGAGTGAACTCCAGGAGTTGGTGATGGACAGGGAGGCGTGGTGTGCTGCAATTCATGGGGTCACATAGAGTCAGACACGACTGAGTGATTGAACTGAACTGAACTGAAAGTATATGATTATAGCTTCTCCTGTTCTGGACAATATAAAGACTGTGTTTTGAATGAGTACATGTTTTTTAATCCAAGAGAGATCATCTCTCCTTCAGGTTAGCCACTTGTTGCAAAGCACACCAGAAATTTTTAGGATGGAATGAACCATCTGACTACTCACTCCTTCCTAGAAGTCTCTTGAAATTGCCTGCTGTCTTGTGTAATACGTCCATCCTGATGATTCATTTTCACAATTCATATGAAATGGACCTTCAACTGGTAAAATGGAATGGGGAGAAAAATAGTATGGTGCCAGGTAACATTGTTGACGAATATTTGAAAAAGAAAACATCTGTGCAGTGTAGTTTCTATCTCATGAGAAAACTGTGAAAATGATATGCTAAAGCTATTACAGAGCAAAACAGAAACAAATCATTTGAAGTACTTAAGATAGATATTTTTCTCTTTAAGATCATAAAGAGGGTTGTTAAATGTAACACCCTCCACATACAGTCTGCAACAGATTAGAAAAGTGAATATTGTTATAATTAATCAATTGAAACAAACTTCCGAGTTCCCTTAGTATTTAAGAGCTGCATATGATACTGCACTGTATCCGTCATTATCACACTTAATCACACTTAATTTGGAAAGGTAAACTGATCAGCAACTCTTAATCAGCACTGTTTCTGTCAGAGTGGCACTCCATCTCCTCCTTTAGGTAATAATACAGTCTAATAACAGAAACCAATACTGTATGGAACACATTGTTTTACAAGGAACTTGATATTCCAGAAAGCAATAAGCAATGTGCTGCTTGAATCTAATGTCTGTTCCACAGTAAGGTATCCAGCTAAAATGAAAAGCTTATACAAAACAATCACTTATGATATTGCCGAGACTTTATCCCTAGGTAGGTAAAAGAAGAAACTCTTAATGAAGTTGAAATGATATAGGGGTGTGGAAAAAGGTGTTTTTCATCATTTTTTTTAAAGTCAGTACCAATTGAATGTAAGATCTTTGCACTCTACATGGACCTAAACTCTTAGAGAAGTCAATTAAATTTTCAATTTAATATACATTTGGAGTTATAAGTTAACAGGCTTCATATTTCACCTGACTGACTTATTCAAGTTTAAACATTTCTATATCTATGTTGATTGTGTTGTGTGACTTAGGAGAACAAACAATTTTCTCAAACAGGTCAACCAACTGCATCTTACAAAGCACTCAATTTTCAAATTATTTTAATGACAGTAACACTAATACTATTAATAGCTTTTATTGTATTTTCAGCCACAGTGGTTTCACAGCACTGCTAAGTTTTGTCAGTGCCTATCTATTTTATTCCTGCTTTAACTCTACAAATATGATTTAAATTATTTAAACTCCAAAGACATTTATTTCAGTATTGAAAATTACTCTGAAAAGGTACATATAAGTACAAAGACAATTCTTCAAAATAAGTTTGAAAAGAGTTGAATGCTGACCCAGTGTCAAATACCAAATTTTCATACCCAAACTGGTACTGAGTTGATGATCTCAGCTTCAGGTATGTATTGGTATTTGCTCACGTAGATACTGTGATCACTATCCAGTTCTCCCTTCTTTGCTCATGAAAGCTTGTCCTGGCTGATCTCTGTATTCCATTAGATGCCTGGACCTCTGCCTTTTGGCTGCAGCTGGAGGATTATCTTCTTGTTTCTAGGTATCCACTGGTGCCTCCCTGATTCTCTAATTCAATAAAGCTCCACACAATAAGACACCCTCAGAGCCACAATATTATTATCTACATGTCTTTATTCAAGTGAAAAAGTGCAAGATCCTTATTGTGAATTTTGAACTTTTAATCCTAACTGTATTTAGGAGAACTTTTGTAAACAAACAAACTCACTCTAAAGTCTAAGTAAATCCTGGGTGCAATTAACTTTTTAGTCAAACTGACTGAGAATTTACTTCTTGAAGTACTGAATTTGAAATCCTATTGGGTAGTTCACATAACTTATTTTCCTTGGATAGTTGAAGGATATACTGCTGTCAATGAATGAACCATATGCCTATGTTTTAAGTATTCAGATTCCTTTTTTTAAATTTATTTTTAATTGAAGAACAATTGCTTTATAGAATTTTGTTGTTTTCTGTCAAACATCAACATGAATCAGCCGTAGGTGTATATATGTCCCCTCCCTCTTGAACCTAATCCCCTTTAGCCTCTAGGAGAGTCAGAAACACTGCTTAAAATAAAGCTCTTGGAGCAGGGTGTTGATTAAGGGAGATAAAAGAGATGGTATTCTCAGTTAATATACCTCTTAGTGCCTGCTGGTAAGGATAAGTAAGCAGATAGATGGCTAGACATTCAGGCACAGGAAACATTTACAAGCTATCTGAAGTATCCAAAATATGAAAGGATGAGGTCTATTTTTTGATGGGTTCAGCCTTTAGCCTATCAGTAAACAATGCTGTGGCTAGACTGGCCCTCATTGTTCTTATTCTGACTGCAAGATACCCTCCACTATAACCATTAGGAAACTTTAAGAAAAGAAAAAAAGCTTATCATTTACAAGTCCTGGAAACTGCACAATTTTCCTGCGGCCACACGGGACGACTGAAGCAGAGAGTGATAGAGGGTTTGGGCCTGGGGCTCCATGTTTATTGGTTTACTGGGGTCAAGTGTTGAGGCCTAGAGTTTCACATGCTCACTATTTATTGGTAAATTTATAACATATAAGTAGGAATTCAAAGCACAGGAAGAGAAAAACAAGTGGTCTAAATGATCATTATTGAAATAAGCCAAGATAATTAAAGAGGCCTTGGGAGTCAGGGAGGGGTGGCCTGGCTCTTTATCTAGACCCAAGGTTGGCAACATGTTTATTCAACATGGCCATCTTTGAACTACATGCCTGGGTAATCAAATCTTAAATCAGGAAATTTCATTAAAAAAAAAAGTTGAAAGAAAGAAAACTTAACTGTCAGGGCTTACACTACAAGGTCAAAGAAAAAGTGAAAGAGTTGAAAATTACAGGGTAAGGCTGAAAAAGCAGTAAATCAGATTTAGACACAGATGTTCCAGGGCACCAATTCAGAACCCCAGAAAGAGAGAGATGTGTACCTTGGGTAACTTTTAGAGGTGAATCCCTCAGAATATATTCTGAATCTGACAGAAGTTTTAACTTAGTTAAAAAAAAAAATCAGGTTTATTAAATGTCTCCACCCTCTTTTTTTTAAACTTTACATTCTATATTGGAGTAATAGAAAGTCTCCACTTTCTTTATGAAACTGTTAAAGGAGGCTGGCCTTGTTTTGATAGCATTCGTTTTCCTGGAGGTGGGATATGGGTTCTATTTCAACAGAAATTTTTGGTCACTAGCACCCTCCATGTCTAATGATATCAAGAAAGTAAATCAAGGCAGTCGTGTTATAGGGAGATGGTCTATCCTACTCACTAGCACTTCCTGTTGTGGGACATCTCCTTGTCCAGAACTATGCAGGCAGCTAAGTCCAGAACGCTGACAGTCACTCTGTTAAATATCTGTTAAGTGGCCACATGATTGACGTTTATTACTCAGAACTTTTCTGTCACTACTTAGCATATCTTGCACTTTGAGGAAGTGAATTTTGTCTCAATACTTGAACTATTTTCAACACAGAAACTTCAATGGACAGCCATGGTGAATGCTCCAAGAAAATGCCTATAGAATAGAAAGCAGGTGACTTACTGCACGAATGTAAATCATAGATGTGAATGGAGGCTTGTGTGCTTAAATCTTCTCAGTGGCAAGTGATTGAGATGTGGAGGAGAGATGCACAGAGAGTGTCATTATGGGTTTGTCTGACATGTTCAAGTTCTGGAAAATAATTGAAACAGACACCAAAGCACTAGTATGGCCTTAGTCTTGGTATACAGGTGGATCATGTCAATTCTTTTTACTTCAGAGTAAGAAAGTTTTTAAAAGACTAGATTGCAAGGGAAGCAGATTTTGCTTTCAGACAAATGCTTACAGGTTCTTACAACTCTGCCCCACTTAACATAGTCCATCTAGAAAGGATTGTTCCTTTTGAGTAAGGTTTCTTGTGGACCATATTTGAGAAGTATGAGAGTCATAAAGTGCAATGAGTACTGCAAATAAAACCATATTTTAATCATATGGGAAGATGAATAGTAAAATGGAATGAGAGGTATACGAAAAGGTAATATTTGAATCGTCTCTGTTGGGCTCACCCAAGCTGGCCTGCAAGCCCTGTACTTGCCCAGCCTCAGACTGAAGAAAGAGCCCAGAATGAGTGACAGAGACATCAGTGGTTTAATAGATGGGGGATCTTACAGATCTGAAGCGAGATCCTGGAGGGGAATACCACCACATGCAGCAGATCGCAGGCAGGACACAGCAGCAATCTTCACTGTAAATGGTGGGGTTGGGGGTGGGAGGGTTATAGAGGGAACTGACCTCAGGTTGGCTGGACTCATCAGTTACCAGGGAAACCAGTAAAGGTCATGTCAATGACCTTCACTGCCCCTTTGATAAACTACTACTGTAGAATTAGTTTTGGTCTAACGATTAGAATAAGCACTAGCTGGGGGCAGAGGCAAATACATAGCATTTACATTAGGCCATATGTTTAAGCAGTCCTGGGGGCTCAGTGGTAAAGAACCTGCCTACCAATGCAGGAGATGCAAGTTTGATCTCTGGATGGGGTAGATCCCATGGAGAAAGAAAGGTTAACCTACTCAAGTATTCTTGCTTGGGAAATCCCATCAACAGAGGAGTATGGTGGGCTACCTTTGGGTCACAAAAGAGTCAGGCACAACTTAGACACTAAAATAACAGCAACAACCTATGATTAAGAGGGAAGATGCGTCATATGAGCATGGTGTAGGGGAAGCAGGGACTGGTTAAACAGGGACAGAGAGAGAGCAAGAGAACCTCTGCCTTGGGTAGCCTGATCACACACACCCCTTTTCCATTTTTCTCTTAAGGATCTTACATTTCATTCTCTCCTTAAAGCCTAATGGCCTTATATTAATACTTGTAACAGAGAGACATACCGTTCCTTTTGTTTCCAGCTAATCGCTTCAGAACAAATGCTTCTGTGTGGGTCTGAAGTTACAGTTCTTGGAGTCAGTTACAGGCAAGCAAATATATAGATGAAAGTGAATAATGCAGGCTTCTTCTCTCTAATATACAAAATATGGGTGAGTTGGGATTTTAAATCCATGGCCTGGGAGACTCAGTAATCTGACCCTAGTTTATTTGGCAAAATTATAGTTATTAAAGGATGTAAAATCTCCTAGTAGTTAGAGAAGCACCAGAAAGTGATCTTGTCTCCTGTTATCTGGGTTTCCAAGGTAATGGAAGTAGAGGAAGAATCAGGAAGAGACAGAAAGAAAAAAAATTTTACATTGTGCCTAATCATCTCCATTGGAGTTGGTGATAGACAGGGAAGCCTGGCGTGCTGCGTCCATGGGGTTGCAAAGAGTCAGACACAACTGAGCAACTGAACTGAACTGAATTATCTTTGTAAGTGCTTTTTTTTTTTTTTTTTTTTGCAGGTTCATTACCCTACTCTGCCAGTGTCAGGAATTTCGTAGACAAGACTGGTATCTCTCGTAAATTACGCTCTCACCTTAAAAAACTTAAGTAGCTAAAACTTTTTGGAAGATAAATTCTGATACCTATAACAAAATTGTTAAATAGTAAAACACTCTAGAGGTACAAATTTGAGAGTTTGGTATCTCAGCTGCTACTGTGTTGGGTTAGAGAGAAGTGATATAAGAAATACTTTAAAAATAGATGGGAATGATTATAAAGCAAATAACTTTAAAAAGTAGTTATAAATGGGAAACTCTCCTCTTGAGAATTCTGAAACCAGTATTTTTTCCTGTTTCTGTGGAGAACCAGAGAGAAGTATGAGTCCTTTCCATTCTGCAGCAAGTAAAAAAGAGTCTTATAATCTGAAATTGCTGTTCTTATTCAAATCTTCACATTCTACACAGAAACAAAAATAGTTAGACCTTTGAAAATATTTTGTCCTTAAAAAATCAAACCTAGAAGCACTTGTAACAGAAACTAACCAATCTTAGACTATATCTTGGTATATATTTTCTAATGCAAAGAAGTTATGAATCTTATTTGAACTTCTGAGGATGCAGTTGAAAATAAATGGGTACCACAGCAAGGATAATGAGGAAAAAAGTAATTTCCCATATGCAGCCAATGCAGGAAGCCTCATCGATGCAGTAGTGAAGAGAGATTTGTGGTTATCTCTGAATTCCCCACTGCATGTTTATTGTAAATTATTAGGGTTAGGGTGTGAGCATACATGTGTTTGTATATCCAGATATTTGCTGGCATTTTCTATTTCTGTGTTCATGGTTGATTCTTTCATGAATTTAGTTTTTCTTTTAACAAGTTCTGTTTATAAAGACCTAACTTAAAGTTCTTTAAGTAGATATAGACCTAAATAAGTTATTATTGAAAATCTCACTGTTCAGAATGGACATACAAAATAAGCATGTTCACTTACAAAATGATAAAACTCATGCACATTCACATGTATGGTGTAATGATTAGTGAACTATTAATAATGAAGCCCAGGTGACTCAGACCATAAAGAATCTGCCTCTAAAGTGGGAGACCCAAGGTCAATCCTTGGGTCAGGAACATCCCCTAGAGAAGGGAATGGCTATCCACTCCAGTATTCTTGCCTGGAGAATCCCATGGACAGAGGAGCTATTAATAATACTCAGGCCAAAGAATTATCAAGTGCAAACTCAATATCCTATGGGGACCTTGAAGTATAATAAAAGCATGAATGACAAAGAATTGATGATTTTGAATTGTGGTGCTGGAGAAGACTCTTGAGAGGCCCTTGGACTATAAGGAGATCAAGCCAGTCAATCCTAAAGGAAATCAACCCTGAATATTCATTGGAAGGGCTGATGCTGAAGCTGAAGCTCCAATACTTTGACCACCTGCTGTGACAAGCTGATTCATTGGAAAAGATGCTGATGCTGGGAAAGATTGAGGGCAGGAGGAGAAGCGGGCGGCAGAGGTTGAGATGGCTGGATGGTATTATCAACTCAATGGACATGAATTTGAGCAAACTCTGTGAGATAGTGAAGGTCAGGAAAGCCTGGAGTGCTTTAATCCTTGAGTTTGCAAAGAGCCAGGCATGACTGAGCACCTAAACAGCAACAACAATTCATTGAAGAATACCATCACTTATCAGGCAAGAACTGAAACAAGCTCTGTGTGTTGTAAAATGGGGGAGTATGTTTACTGGACATTAGCCTTCATGTATCAGCCTCTCTTTCATATTTCTGTATTACATGGGTAAGGTCCTGGGTAAGAGACAACAGAGTATAAATAAATATCAAAGTGTATACTATAAAAATCATATATTTACATAGAAAAGTATTTATTATAAAGTAACTCAAACCATGGCAATGAGCAAAAATGTGTCTTGTTAAACTTTTGGAACTTTTTTTTAATAAAGCATTTAAATAAATGTGCCCACTGAGACTCCAATCCTGCTTGGGTCTCTCTCTAAATCTTGCCTGAATATTTTTTCCCTGCTTGATAACCAATCTTTCTGAAAACAAACTCCAGTGTTTTCTTCCATGGGATCAGTCCTGATATCAAGGCAGTGTTTAGAATGAAGTGCAGGCTCAAGGCTTATTTTGAGTGGTAGTTAACGAAAGGAAAGTTAGGTATATGAGCTTTCCTGGTGGTTCAGTGGTAAAGAACACACCTGCCAATGCAGGATATGTGGATTCAACCTCTGGGTCAGCAAGATCCCCTGGAGAAGGAAATGGCAACCCACTCTAGTATTCTTGCCTGGGAAATCTCACGGACAGAGGAACCTGGCTGGCTGCAGTCTGTGGGGGTCGCAAAAGATTCAGACAGGACATAGCAACTAAAGAAAGCTAGGTATAGTGGAGACTCATTCAGGACTCACTTTGTATTTGGGGATGCTTAGCTGTAATAGAAAGACTGTAGCTATGAATAGATCCAAAAGAGATGCTAGAATCTGTACATACTGCAGTGTGTTTGAGGAAAGATTGAGATTGTGACCTTGAGCAGTGGCCTTGCCTAGAATAGGCGCTAAGTCCAGGCAGTAGTGAAAATGAAGACTTCTGCTCCTTTTTCTCAGGTCTAAAAGCCTGAGCCAGCATCGTTCATGCTGTACACTTACTTCTCAGATACCTAAGCAAGAATGACAGGTCTAATTTTATTATCCTTACTCTAGCAAAATACCCACTGTCATCTTGTAAGGACAATATGATCAAGTCTCTTGGCTGAAGAATGCATTTCCTCAGCCATAATGTCCCTAAGGCTTCTAAATAAAATAGAAATTCAAACTTTACTTTTCGAAAAAAATCACTATGTTGCATTTCTAAAAATAAGTTTTGTTCAGAAAGAGCTCTCTGTAATGCTAGAGGGAGGCATTCTAGCTGACGTTTATAGAATGTGGCAATAGAGTCTCCTAATTGATGTACGGTCAACAGTCTGGCATTAACTCTAGTCACGGGCAAAATAAAGGTAAGGGAGGTATTATCTGCAACCCAGAGAGGAAAAACAGAGAACAGCAGTAATGAAGGTTTATGGGTCTTCTGGGCCAGACTCAGATGCCATCAGGGACCAGACAGGTTATGCAAGTTTATGAACAGAGGGTGTAATATAACATGAAATGTTAGGGGCTTTGACTCATCAACCACACACATTAGGGGACAAGTACTGGTTCATAAACTACCAGTTTGTGATTCTATATTTACAGTCTGGAACAGAGAAAAGTGCTCTCACTTATTGGGACTGTTTCCTTACTGAAGAAAGAGTTGGGAACTAGAGAGAGACAAAAATTCATTTAAAAAATGTTAACATTTGTCCTTTGTTTTTTCACCCAGTGCAAGTCATTAAGTCTTGCTGAGGCAAAGTCAAAAGGGTTTTTATAGATTTTTTCCCTGTTTTCATCAAAGCAAAGGATCATAATGTTGATGATCAACAGAAACTTGAGAACTTGGTCCTACAATCTATTAAAGAGAAAAAAGAGTGAAATAATGCCATTTGCAGCAACATGGATGGACCTAGAGATTGTCATACTGAGTGAAGTCAGAAAAGAAATAATATATCACTTGTTTGTGAAATCAAAAAAAACAAAAACAAAAACAAAAACAAATGAACTTATATACAAAACAGAAATATAGGCTTAGAGAATGAATTTATGGTTACCAAGGGGGAGTGTGGGAAAGGGAGGGATGGTTAGGCAGTTTGGTATTGACATATATACACTGCTATATTTAAAATGGATAACAAACACCTACTTTATAGCACAGAGAACTCTTTAATGTTATATAACAACCTAAATGGGAAAAGAATTTGAAAAAGAATAGATACATGCATATAAATAACTGAATCACTTTGCTGTACGTCCGAAACTAACATGATATTGTTAATCAACTGTGTATGTTAGTCATTCAGTCGCTTTTTGCGACCCCACTAGCTGCAGCCCTCCAGGCTCCTCTGTCCATGGGATTTTCCAGGCAAGAATACTGGAGTGAGTTGCCATTTCCTTTTCTAGGGGATCTCCCCGAGCCAGGGATTAAGGCCATGTCACTTGCATATCTGTCACTCATTAATGAGTGATGGAGAGAAAAGTGTTAGATAAAAATAGGATTTCTAAAATTAAAATAACTCCATATTAAAGTGATATTTACATATAATTATGAGATTATATGACTCCTTACAGTGAACTAAATTTTAAGCAGCCTTTGATTCAAGTGTGTATATATATATATATATATATATACACACACACATATATATATTCTGCAATATTATCATCTTCTATGACTTTGAAATATACATATACATTTTCTATAAAATGTAGACATACATATAAATATCTATATAAAAGACACAAATATTTTTACTCTGAAAATTTTCCCGTAGATGTAAAAATGTATATAAGTAGGTTTTGAATCCATTGTCCCTTATAATCACTGCTTTTGAGACCACCTTTCTGGAAGATGCAGCAAAAATCACCCATTACAACAGGAGAAACCATATAATTCCTAATACAAAGAACTCTTGTTAAAATATTGTCTTTGCAAAAAATTCTATTGCTAAAACTGAGGAGGGAGATTTTTGTCAATCAAAAATAATAACAAATATTCAAACTTAATGTTTCATAAACTGTAAGACCCAAATTGAAAGAATATTTTGGGGATTAAAGGAATGAAATCAGGTTGATGATTTCAGTATTTTCTGAAAAAGTGAAACGCCGATTTCTGATTAAAACTGAATGAGGAAAATGTACAATTTTTGTTTTGTTGAAATGCTGTCATCATGTATCCAGGTGAATAATACTTTTGGAAGGAATTGGACCAGTTTGCCCTAATCAAAACATTAAAAAATAGCTGAAAATCTGGAAACTTAAAGGTCAAACTTTATTCATTTGGAAGAAGCTTTTTTCCTTTCCTTCAAATTATGAAAGTCCTTCTGCATGATGATTCTTTGAATTGATTTATATCCTTTGATATTTCAACCAACAATAAAAGCCATATACACATAAGGCTTAACTAACTGATATCTTACAAGAATACTTGAGAGGGCCTCAGAAGAACACTGCTACATTCAACCTGAAAAGTTACTTGGTAATCAGGGCTCAACTTGTATCAGTTGCATTGTTTGATATCTTAAATAAGAAATGTCCACAACTACAGAGTTCTACTCACTCACTTATTCACCCAACAAATACCTATTGTGTACCTACTATGTGCCAGTACTAGGCAAGTCTCTGTGAACAACATTCCTGTTCTCTTGGAATAACCCAATACAATAAACATGGCAGATAGGAATGTGTTCTATGAAGAAAAATATAATAAAATAATTAAGAGAGATGGCAGGGACTGTGTTGGAGAATGTGCTTTTATATTAGATGGTCAGGGAAGACCCTCTGATGAGGTGACTTTTGAGTCAAGATCTAGAGGAAATAATGGAGTGAGCCACCCATCTCTGAGCAGGGGCCCTCTTGGCGGAAGGAAGTTGGTTAAGTTGCAGTGGTCAGAGATCTGAAGGCAGGAGTGTGCTTTCCATATTTGAAAAAAATAAGGGGACCATTGTAGATGGAATAGAGAAAAAAGAAAGGTGATTGTCCTTATAATACTGGGTTAGGTCATATAGTCCTTTGAAGGTCAAGGTGAAGACTAAATACTAATATGAGTGATATGCGAGACACTGAAGCATTTTAAGCAGAGGAATAACATAATCCAGTTCACAATTTGAGATTAGTAACTTGGAAACCATGTGAAAAATACACATGGCCATGCGAACCAAGAAACTAGGTAAGGAGTATAGGTAAGGTAATAATAATGTCGATGAGAGATAATGATCACTTGGATAGGATGTAAGCAAGTAAAGATAGTGAGAAGGTAGAGCTGTCTAGATTTGCTGATGGATCAGAAGTGTGAAAAAGTAATCAAAGATGATGGCAACACTTTGTCTTAGGAAATCAGAATAACAGAGCTGCCATTTACTAAGAATAAGATGGATCTGAAAGTAACAGTTTTGGGGACTGGAGAGAATTAAGAGTTGTTTTGGAAATATTAAGTTTGAGATACCTTCTCCATGTGTAAATTTTGAGTAGGCACTTAAGCACACAATTTTGGAAAGTTAGAGACATAAATTAGGAGTTTATGTTTAAAGATATATGAAACTATGAGACTTAATAAGGTTATATGGAGAATGAATGTAGAGAGAAATAGGGAGATGTCCTAAAACTAATCCCCAGGGCACTATAACAGTTAGAGGTTGAGGACATGAGGATGATTCAGCAAAGGAGTCTAAGAAGGAGTAACTTCTTAAAGGGAAACCAAGATAATTTTATCCTGGTAGCCAACTGAAATGTTGTTTCAAAGAAAATTAGTAATTAGTTGTCAAATGCAGCTGATTGGTTAAGTAAAATGAAACTTGAAAATTGACCATAACATTTTTGTGGCATGCAGCTCATTGGTGACTTCTAATCAGAACACTTTCAGGGAAGAGATGGTGAAGAAAATCTGATAGACTGAAATTAAGACAGAATGAGTTTCACTTCCAACAAAGATAGAAGATTTACATCCCATTTGAAACAATCAAAAGAAAAAATAAACAGGCACAATATGGGACAGTGGATTTTAAGACTCTGGATAACAGGCAATGAATGGCAGTGACCATAAAGACATTGGAACACAAAAGTTATCCTATAGGTATTCCATTTGATTATTTTGAGAGAGTTTCCAGGTTGCAGAATCACAGGGAAAACAGGACATAGCCTTGTAGTAGGGTGACCAACTTGTTCCAATTTGCCTAAGATTTCTCAATTTTAGCTCAGTTGGTAAAGAATTGGCCTGCAATGCAGGAGATACCAGTTTGATTCCTAGGTCAGGAAGATCTGCTGGAGAAGGGATAGGCTATCCACTCAGTATTCTTGGGCTTCCCAAGCGTCTGCCTTCAATGCGGGAGACCCAGGTTCGATCCCTGGGTCGGGAAGATCCCCTGGAGAAGGAAATGGTAACCCACTCCAGTAGTCTTGCCTGGAGAATCCCATGGACAAAGAAGCCTGGTAGGTTACAGTCCACGGGGTCGCAAAGAGTCAGACAAGACTGAGCGACTTCACTTCCACTTTCACTTGTGGCTCAGCTGGTAAGGAATCTGCCTGCAATGCAGAAGACCGGGGCTCGATCCCTGGGTTGGGAAGATCCCCTGGAGAAGGGAAAGGCTACCCACTCCGGTATTCTGGCCTGGAGAATTCCATGGACTGTATAGTCAATGGGGTCACAAAGAGTCAAACACAACTGAGTGACTTTCATTTTCACTTTCTTTCTCAATTTTATTTTAATTTTTGTCTTATGCACTAATTTTTAAATTTTATGCATTTATTTAACAAGAGGATAATTGCTTTACAATGTTGTGTTGGTTTCTGCCTTACAAGAATTTGAATCAGCCATATATATATATATATATATATATATATATATATATATATATATATATATATATATCCCCTCCTTCTTGAGCTTCCCTCACACCTTCACCCACCTCATCTTACCCCTCTAGGTTATCACAGAGCGCTGGGCAGGGCTCCCTGTGTTAAAGTGAAAGTTTTGTATCACATGATCCCCTTCCACCCAAATCCTGGGATATCTGGTCACTTTACCTAGACAACTCAAATTGGAGCTGAGAACCAGGAAACTAAAGAAACTACAGTTCACAAAAATGACCAAAGAGGAAAGAGCAGCACAGCGAAAGAACCACCCTAAATCTGCATAAGGTCATTCCTCAATTTTTCAACCTAGAATCTTGATTAAAATACACATGTGAGGAAATTACCTGAGCTAACAAGAAAAGGATTAGAGGGAACAGTATGTGTCACTTCTATAGAACTATGAATAATGCCTATTTTCATCTTTCAAATTGGAAAATATCTCACTTCCTCACTTCACAGAGTATTAGGTGAAGTAGTCATAAGCATCTTGCTTCAGTATTGGGAACTAATTAGATGTAGACAGGCTTCTCTTGTGACTCAAATGATAAAGCATCTGCATGAGACCTGGGTTCTATCCCTGGGTTGGGAAGATGCACTGGAGAAGGAAATGGCTATCCAATCCAGTATTCTTAGCTGGAAAATTCCACGGGCAGAGGAGTCTGATTGGCTACAGTCCATGGGGTCGCAAAAAGTCAGACACGAATGAGCAACTAACACTTTAGCTCTAGAATAAATAATGCTGTGGTTCCAAAGGCATGGCTTTGACAGAGAACCTAAAACAAATAAAGTGTTCCTAAAAAATTACCTACATTCCAAAACAAGGCCCAAGAAGACTTCAGTTCAGTTCAGTTCAGTCACTCAGTCTTGTCCAGCTCTTATTGCAGCATGCCAGGCCTCCCTGTCCATCACCAACTCCCGGAGTTCACTCAGACTCACGTCCATCGAGTCAGTGATGCCAACCAGCCATCTCATCCTCTGTCGTCCCCTTCTCCTCCTTACCCCAATTCCTCCTAGCATCAGAGTCTTTTCCAATGAGTCAACTCTTTGCATGAGGTGGCCAAAGTCCTGGAGTTTCAGTTTTAGCATCATTCCTTCCAAAGAAATCCCAGGACTAATCTTCAGAATGGACTGGTTGGATCTCCTTGCAGTCCAAGGGACTCTCAAGAGTCTTCTCCAACACCACACTTCAAAAGCATCAATACTTCGGTGCTCAGCCTTCTTCACAGTCCAACTCTCACATCCATACATGACCACAGGAAAAACCATAGCCTTGACTAGATGGACCTTAGTCAGCAAAGTAATGTCTCTGCTTTTGAATATACTATGTAGGTTGGTCATAACTTTTCTTCCAAGGAGTAAGCGTCTTTTAACTTCATGGCTGCAATCACCATCTGCAGTGATTTTGGATAGGAACACAAAAATATATGTAACATCCACTGAAGCAAAATTCGCAATAAATGATGCATTTTAATGCATATAAATGTTACAACAAACAATGAGGAGAAATATAGCAAAAGATCCAGGACTGACATAATTGCTAAAAATAGTAGATAAAGATATCAAAACAGTTTTTTAACTGCATTTGAGATAAAACACATAAAAAGTTGCAAAGCAAATTTCTATAGATGAAGACTACAATCCATGTGATAAAAGTATGTGGAGTGAATTAAAGATTAAATATTATAGAAGAAAAGGTTAATGAACTTGAAGACATAGAAGGAGAAACTATCCAAAGGGGAACACAGAAAGAAAACAAGAATTTACAATTTTAGAAAGGATAATTCTATTAGTACCAGAGAGTTGCACATTCAGAATATAAGAGACATGAGAGAAGGATGTAATAGGAAAAAGGAGATCAAACCCATATGCCTTAGAGAGGACATGTCCATGGGGTCAATCCCTGAATGGAAGGTTAAAATAAAATGATTAAATAAACTTGAGTGCTTCACTGTAATAAGTGCCAAGAATCTCTCTTTACATTTTATTTTATAATTTGCATTTTATTTTTTATGTAGATATCTAAGCTCTTACTATGCCAAAGCCTTTGACTGTGTGGATCACAATCAACTGTGGAAAATTCTGAAAGAGATGGGAATACCAAACCACCTGACCTGCCTCTTGAGAAACCTATATGCAGCTCAGGGAGCAACAGTTAGAACTGAACACGGAACAACAGACTGGTTCCAAATAGGAAAATGAATATGTCAAGGGTGTATATTGTCATCCTGCTTATTTAGCTTATATGCAGAGTACATCATGAGAAATGCTGGACTGGAAGAAGCACAAGCTGGAATCAAGATTTTCAGGAGAAATATCAATAACCTCAGATAAGCAGATGACCACCACCCTTATGGTAGAAAGTGAAGAGGAACTAAAAAGACTCTTGCTGAAAGTGAAAGAGGAGAGTGAAAAAGTTGGCTTAAAGCTCAACATTCAGAAAACGAAGATCATGGCATCTGGTCCCATCACTTCATGGGAAATAGGTGGAGAAACAGTGGAAACAGTGTCAGACTTAATTTTGGGGGGCTCCAAAATCACTGCAGATGGTGATTGCAGCCATGAAATTAAAAGATGCTTACTCCTTGGAAGGAAAGTTATGACCAACCTAGATAGCATATTCAAAAGCAGAGGCATTGCTTTGCCAACAAAGGTCCATCTAGTCAAGGCTATGGTTTTTCCTGTGGTCATGTATGAATGTGAGAGTTGGACTGTGAAGAAAGCTGAGCGCTGAAGAATTGATACTTTTGAACTGTGGTGTTGGATAAGACTGTTGAGAGTCCCTTGGACTGCAAGGAGATCCAACCAGTCCATTCTGAAGATTAGTCCTGGGTGTTCTTTGGAAGGAATGATGCTGAAGCTGAAACTCCAGGACTTTGGCCACCTCATGCGAAGAGTTGACTCATTGGAAAAGACTCTGATGCTGGGAGAAATTGAGGGCAGGAGAAGAAGGGGACGACAGAGGATGAGATGGCTGGATGGCATCACCGACTCAATGGACGTGAGTGTGAGTGAACTCCAGGAGTTGGTGATGGACAGGGAGGCGTGGTGTGCTGCAATTCATGGGGTCGCAAAGAGTCAGACATGACTGAGCAACTGAACTGAACAGAACTGAACTGAAGCTTGTCTTACACTAGAATTTTTACAAGCTGGTGAACACTGACAAATGGTATCTCCCATATAACTCTAACCACACTTTTCCAGACACTATAAACATATGGTTGAACTAACATTACTATGCATCATTATTTTATCAGTTAAAAAATAAAGCAAATGACCAAGTACCTAAATATTATGTTATATAACACAAAAGATAAATACATTATTCGATGTCTACTCAATTACTGGAAAACTCTTTTTTTTTTTTGCAAGAGAGATTGGGAGGAGTAGGGGAAAAAATTTACACTTAAAAGAAAAATAATAGTTGGTAAACAACTTCTCGTGTTTTAGGAAAATTATAAAACTATCAGAAATTTGATAATTGGAAATTAAGTATGATAAAGCATCTCTACCTTTTAAAAATATTCATCAGATTAAAGTGCATATTCTACATGTTCTATAATAAGACAAAGGCAACATTTTATGAAAAATATTTAATATCCTTTCCCATTTTTTTTCCAAATCCTTACTGTGAAGTTGTGCTATAAAATATGAAGATTAACTGTAAGGCTTTTTTGTCTGGAGTCATTAAAGATGTGCTTTTGTACAATGGATATTTTCAAAATGGAGATTTTCCATTTTAATATAAAAGGAGATACATATGAAGTTGTAAAATATGTTATTAAGTATCTTCATATGCATGGAGGGGCTGATAGGAGGGAGACTGAAGGGACAGGATATTTATATACATATAACTGATACATGTTGTCATACAGCAGAAGCTAACATGACGTTGTAAAACAATCATACTCCAAACAAATGAACTTAAAAATTTTTTTTTAAATAGTCAATATAAGATTTGGTAAAAATTCAATAAAAATCAATGGTTGTTCACAAATGATGTGAACTGGTACAAATATGGGAGATGTAAACATAAACTGAGCAGGTGAATATACATATAGGCCCTACTATCAGTGTTTGAACTGACTGAAGAAATGAACCACATAAATATTAGAATTTTCATAGTTCCTGGGATTTTAGTTCTGTGTAATAGTAAAAACATACAAGTATTGTGTTGGGTATTTTGGCAGCTGATATCCCTAACATTTTATGCTTTGGTAAGATTCTGGCATGAGCATCAATTTAAAGATAACACAATTCTGCATGATTTTACACTGGCACAAGTAATAAGTACATTTTAAATGAGAATCTTTTGTTAAGTATCAAAATAGGTTGACTGTAACTGAAACACAGAGGTTATAATTATGCCAAGCTTGTGATTTGGTGAAACTACTTTTCAGACTACTATGGAAGCTTAACTAAGACTTATTCACTAAACCATTGTGTTGGCTAATAAGAAGGGCAAATTAGGTCCTATCTCAAATTCCACTTTTAAGGCAAGATTAGGCATTCTGGTTTTAGTGATTACAACAGTTGCTTCTATGGCCATTGGAGTTTTGAAGCACATTCATATTTTAGAACAATATTTCATGTACAAAAGTTCCTTGTTATTAAAATCCCCACACCCTCTTTTGTCTTATGAACTGCCCTGCATCTTCATATTTCATTCTATTTTCAGTTAATATCAGGATGACAAGCACTGGACTCTGCTAAGACCTGCATATCAGTAGCAACACAAAAACCATGTTTCCATGTTTTCACAAAACTTAATTTTTTTATAAGATTTAACCAGTCATCAGCAATCTGGCTAGATGATGGGACACCATCATCAAAAGGCCACTTGTGAACATGAATGCCTTCTTTCTCCACAAGGGCAGTGTTATTCTATTGCAATAAATCCTTACTTCTTAAATTTCTCTACAAAAATTTTTTAAGGTTGCACTGGTTAGATTGAATGTAATAGGATATCTCATGTTCTTGTGTGAGACTTCCACAGGATCTGGAAGGTTTATTCAATCCATTTTAACTTAGTTCAGTTCAGTTCAGTTGCTCAGTCATGACTGACTCTTTGCAACGCCATGGACTGCAGCACATCAGGCTTCCCTGTCTATCACCAACTCCCAGAGCTTGCTCAAACTCATGTCCATCAAGTCAGTGATGCCATCCAACCATCTCATCCTCTGTCATCACCTTCTTCTTCCACTTTCAATCTTGCCCAGCATCAGGGTCTTTTCCAATGAGTCAGGTGGCCAAAGTATTGGAGTTTCAGCTTTAGCATCAGTCCTTCCAATGAATATTCAGGACTGATTTCCTTTAGGATTGGCTGGTAGGATCTCCTTACAGTCCAAGGGACTCTCAAGAGTCTTTTCCAACATCACAATTCAAAAGAATCTGTTCTTCGGTGCTCAGTTTTCTTTATAGTCCAACTCTCAGATCCATACATGACTACTGGAAAAACCAAAGCTTTGACTAGACAGACCTTTGTTGGCAAAGTAATGATTCTGCTTTTTAATATGCTATCTAGGCTGGTCATAGCTTTTCTTCCAAGGAGCAAGTGCCTTTTAATTTCATGGCTACAGTCACCATTTACAGTGATTTTGGAAGCCAAAAAAAAAAAAAAAAGCCTGTCACTGTTATCATTGTTTCCCCATCTATTTGCCATGAATTGACGGGACTGGAGGCCATGATCTTAGTTTTCTGAATGTTGTGTTTTAAGCCAGCTTTTTCACTCTCCGCTTTCACTTTCATTAAGAGGCTCTTTAGTTCCTCTCTCCTTTCTGCCATAAGGGTGGTGTCATCTGTGTATCTGAGGTTATTTATATTTCTTCTGGCAATCTTGATTCCAGGTTGTGCTTCATCCAGCCCTCATCCAATAAGGTTACAAAAAAAAATTATAAATTGAAAAAAAATAACACAAAGAAACAGGTCTATTTAAATATACTCCACTTGAAATTCTCAGTGCTTTGGGTGTGAAGCTGGAAGTAATAGGAAATGAAATGAACTTCCTGACAAGAAGCAGCAATCCTTCAGTCCAGTAATACTGAGGCAATGGATAGGAAGCACACTGTGTTTTTATCTCATCTTGATTAGAACTCATTGCAAAGATTATTCAATACTTTTTCCAGGTTAGCTGCTTTTATGGGTGCTTCTTGGTTAACAGTGATGAATTTCTGTATGTCACCTGTCTCCAAAGAGGCTGTGCTATGCCTGGCAGTAATCTCCACTGACTGTCAGAAACTCCACAAATGTAGCCAAAGAAAGGAATACTCACTGAAGATTGTGGTCTATTCATACAGCTGGACTGTAGGTGGCAGGGCATTAGGCTCTTGCATGGAGAAGTGAAGAGTGTACATAGGGCTGGGCATGGATGTCTCTTAGCCATTTTCTAGACTCTGTTTCCAAGAGATAGACCAGAACTTTCTGACTGGAAACTCTCTGCTAACCTCCCTTACTTCAGAATAAAATCCAGAATTTTCATCATGCCATATATTGTCTTGCCATTGCCTACCTTTCCATCTTCACTTATCACTCACCTTTACCACATTTGTCCTATGCTCTAGTAATTCAGGTCCCTTGGCATAACCACAAGATACATTCTTTCCTGCATCTGTTCCATTTTTAAAAGGGCTGGTAAGAGTTAAAATCTGGATTCTCACAAAAGCCCAAATTCTTTCTAATATATCTGCTGCTGCTGCTGCTAACTCGTTTCAGTCATGTCCAACTCTGTGCGACCCCATAGATGGCAGCCCACCAGGCTCCACCATCCCTGGGATTGTCCAGGCAAGAACACTGGAGTGGGTTGCTATTGCCTTCCCCATCTAATATATCTAGCTTCTTGCTATTTGAAATCCAACTGTAGTATATAGATAGTTTTAGAGGTCATCCTAAAAGTGATACATCCACTTCTTTGTAGCATCAGTGCAGAAATATAGGGCAGAATATGCCTTTAATTTTGGAGCCATCTGCCTCATTACCAACTCCCAAGAGAGAAGGTCAGTTCACATGCTACTCTGTGG
This sequence comes from Capricornis sumatraensis, assembly GCF_032405125.1. Taxonomy (NCBI): domain Eukaryota; kingdom Metazoa; phylum Chordata; class Mammalia; order Artiodactyla; family Bovidae; genus Capricornis; species Capricornis sumatraensis. The sequence goes on along the minus strand of NC_091070.1, from coordinate 28,176,708 downwards.
CCTTTCTACTCAGGGATTATTGAATTCCTGCTGATGATTCTGCTCCAAAGGCTGCTTTCAGCAATGCAGAGGAATCTAGTTGGTGGAATCCTTATTTTTAGAAATGCTAAATTCCCTCTAATCTAAAAATAGCCCCTGACAGTTCTCAACATCTAAGAGCCCCTTGGGTAAAATGTGCCCAAATATATATCATTGAATTTATAGGATCTGCCTAGGAAAATTTCACATGGGTATAAAATTCTAGGGATTGAAGATAAAGAGATAACATATAATATTTTGAGCTCTGTGAACATAAATTGCTATATACATCTAAGGCACAGCAGGATAATAGTAGGAATAAAAAGAATAAGGGGAACTTAAAATAACTCATCAAACAGGAAAGCAAGTTTCCTCAGTAACTTTCAGTTATACTGATAAGGAAAAAGTGAATTTTGATATTAAAAGGCTCATGATCCAGTGGATGGTTTCCCAAGGTTTTCCCTTTGTTTTCCCCATGGATTTGCTATCCATTCTTCTAGTTCCTTTAAAAAGTGAAGAAGGAAAAACATTCATATTCTCTATATGTTAGGGTCATAGAGTTTCCTAGCCCAACAAGAAAGTCAAGGGGATATAGGTATTCATTCTTCAGCTACTTGTTTTCTTCCTCCTCCTGCTCTCCTTCAACTAACATCTAGATTCACTGGTAAAACACTGGGACCCTTCCTTCATGTTCATCCTACTCCAGACACTATTTCTGCTCAATGGCATACAGCTAAGATGGGAAGGATATCAGTCCTCTTTTTCCCCATGGCTTCACATTAATCTCATAAACATCACACTTACCCTAGTTCTGAGAACTGCACGTATTAACCACATTAGACTTCTCACTGCTGTGGTAACACTTTTCTGTAACATTCTGCACACTGACTCTTGAGTCCTTGATGAAGTAGCACCAACAGGAATGTTCTCTTGCCTCTTCCCATTAGTTCTTCAGAAAGACGGACCAACATCATTTGCTATCATACCATTTCTAAAGGGAGCAGATACATTTTAAGAAACACAATTACTATACAATATTAACCTGAAAGCTTTATAGTCCACTTCTCCAGGGAGAATGTAATCACACCACAACCCCTCCAGAGTTGCATCTCCTTTCATCCCTGCATGCCTCTGAGTTACTCATCTCATATCTATTGCCTCTTTGCTTCAGGGAAAACCATGGATAGATATGGGCTGCTTGAAGCTGTTGAGGTATGGGGATCCTAGTTTTCACAATTTATAGATATAAATGTTGGGAACTTTGTTATTAGCCATGATCCTTCAATACCTTTGTAACCTTGGGTTTCTCTTTTGGAAAAATGTAGATTATGCAAACAAAAAAATACAACTTCTATATGACTCTCAGTTCTGAGGATATCAGTTCTAGTATACTTGAAACTCAGGAAAATTCTATTGGGATACTACTTGTAAATATTTTAATGTCTTTTCCATTAACAATCTCTAAATTACTGCCTCTGAGATCCAGAACCTGAATCAGTCATTACATATCCAAATGAGGAAGTCAAAAATAAACATATTTACTATTTGCATGGAGAACTACATGCAATAAAATATGCATAGGTCTGCAAAGGATTTACAGCATCATACTGAAACATTTTCAGTGAGTAATTTATGATGAATAAAAGATAATCAGATAATAATCTTTGCCACCCCATGGACTGTAGCCCACCAGGCTTCTCCATCCATGGAATTTTCCAGGCATGAGTACTGGAGTGGGTTGCCATTTCCTTCTCCAGGGGATCTTCCTGATTCAGGGATTGAACCCAGGTCTCTCCCACATTGCAGGCAGATGCTTTACCATCTGAGCCACCAGGGAATCTCCCAGATAATAATTACCATTTCTAATTTAGGATATGTATAACAGAATTGATAATCTCTTACTTAAATGGCCTATTATTATCACTGTCAATATACCAAGGGAATTTTTCACAGAACTAGAACAAATAATTTATAAATTTCTATGAAAACAGAAAAGACCTCAAATAATCAAAGTAATCTTGATAAAAAGGACAGAGCTGAAGGCATCATGCCTTTTGACTTCAGGCTACAACACAAAGCTACAATAATAAAAACAGCATGGTATGGACACAAAAACAGACAAATCAATGGAAGAGAATAGAGAGCCCAGAAAATAATACACACCTATGGTCAATATGTGACAAAAGAGTTAAGAATACATCATGGAGTAAAGAAAGTATCTTGAGATATTGAGAAAACTGGAGGCTACATGTAAAATGATAAAATTAAAACATTATCTAACACTATAAATAAAAAAACCTCAAAATGAATTAAAGACGTAAATGTAAAATTAGAATCCATGAAGTTCATATACAAACAGCTGACACAGCTCTATATCAAACAAACTTGATTTAAAAAATGGAAGAAGACCTAAATAGACATTGTTCTGAAAAAGACATACAGATAGTCAATAACCACATGAAAATGTGCTCAACATTTTTAATCATCAGAGAAATGAAAATTAATACCACAATGAGGTATTACCTCACACCTGTCAGGATAGCTATCATCAACAAGAACATAAATAAACATTGGCAAGGATTTAGAAAGAAAGAAACACTAGTATACTGTTGGTGGTAATGTAAAGTGGTACAGCTACTATAGAAAAGAGTATGGAGTGTTTCAAAAAACTAAAAATAAAACTACCATGTGTGTGCATGCTAAATCACTTCAGACCTGTCCAAACTCTTTGCAATCGAATGAACTGTAGCCCACCAGGCTCCTCTGTCCATGGTATTCTCCAGGCAAGAATACTAGAGTGGGTTGCCATGTCCTCCTCCAGGGGATCTTCTGACTCAGGGATTGAACCTGTGTCTCTGGCAGTTCTTGCATCACAGGCAGATTCTATACCACTGAGCCACCAGGAAGCCTTAGAACTGCCATATGACTCAGTAATTCCACTCCTGGATACATATCTGAAAAAAACTCCATGTCACTAATTTGAAAAAATACATGCACCCCAATGTTCATAGCAGTATTATTACAATTGCCAAGATACAGAAGCAACCTAAATGTCTATCAATGGATGATTAACTAAAAAGGATGTGATGCACACACACACACATACACACACACACACTAGAATACTATTCAGCCATAAAAAAGAACAAAATTTTGCCATTTGCAATGACATGGATGGGCTTGGAGGGTATTGTGCTAAGAAAGGGTTTATCTGGTGGCTCCAACTGTAAAGAATCTACCTGCAATGCAGGAGACCCAGGTTGAATACCAGGGTTGGGAAGATCCCCTGGAGAAAGGAATGGCAACCCACTCCAGTATTCTTTCCTGAAGAATTCCATGGGTAGAGAAGTCTAGTGGGTTACAGTCCATGGGGTTGCAAAGTTGGATATGACTGAGAGACTAATACATACATACACACACACACACACACACACACACACACATACACACACACACACATACACACACACACACACACACACATACACATACAAAGTCAGAAAAATAAGCCAGAAAAAGAGAGACACATAAATATATCACTTGCATGTGAAATCTAAAAAATAAAGCAAACTAGTGAATATAAAACAGAAACATACAGATACAAGAACAAACGAGTGGTTAGCACTGCAGAAAGGGAATAGCGGGTGGGTTAAGTTAGGGATAGAGGATTAAGTGGTATAAACTTTTGTGTATAAAATAAATAAGCTACAAGGATACACTGTACAACACAGGGATACAGTCAACATTTTGTAATAACTATAAGTGGAATATTGGAGTAGAAATTAATAAACCACTCCAGTATTCTTCCCTGGAAAATTCCATAGGCAGAGGAGCCTGATGGGCTAGTCCATGGGGCCATAAAGAGTTGGGTACAACTGAGTGACTGAGCACAACACATACATAAAATACAATCTTTAAAATTGTGAATCACTATGTTGTACACCTGAAACATATATCATATGTTAACTATATGTCATTTTTAAAAAGGCTGTTATTACTTCTGCATTTAAGGGGACAACAAATGAAAGGACATTATTTGATTTATCTGACCATGATTTGATTATATGACCATTCTGGTTGTTTATTCAATCAGTTGAATTGCTCACTCATATCGAAATGTTTGTGACACCATGGACTGCAGCACACCAAGCTTCCTTGTCTATCATCAACGCCCAGAGCTTGGTCAACCCCACGTCCATAGAATCGGTGATTCTATGGCCATCCAACCATCTCATCCTCTGTCGTCCCCTTCTCCTCCTGACTTCAATATTTCCCAGTACCAGGGTCTTTCCTAATGAATCAGTTCTTCACATCAGGTGGCCAAAGTATTGGAGTTTCAGCTTCAGCATCAGTCCTTCCAATGAATATTCAGGACTGATTTCTTTTAGGATTGACAGCTTTGATTTCCTTGCAGTCCAAGGGACTCTCAAGAGTCTTCTCCAACACCACAGTTCAAAAGCATCAATTCTTCGGTGCTCAGGTTTCTTTATAGTCCAACTCTCACATCCATACATGACTACTGGAAAAACCAAAACTTTGACTAAACAGACCTTTATTGGCAAAGTAATGATTCTGCTTTTTAATATACTGTCTAACTTTGTCATAGTTTTTCTTCCAAGGAATAATTGTCTTTAAATTTCATGGCTGCATTCACCATCTGCAATGATTTTGGAGCCCCCCAAAATAAAGTCTGTCACTGTTTCCATTGCTTTCCCATCTATTTGCCATGAAGTGATGGGACTGGATGTCATGATTTTAGTTTTTTAAATGTTGAGTTTTAAGCCAACTTCTTCACTCTGCTCTTTCACTTTCATCAAGAGGCTCTTTAGTTCTTCTTTGCTTTCTGCCATATTTCCATGTAACAAATCATCCCAAGACTTGGTGTTTTAAAACATCACCAATCATGTTATTATCATCTGTCATCATCTCTGTGGCTAAAACTTTGGAAGAGATTGGACTGAGCAGACTTGATTCAGGGGTCTCTCATGACATAGCCATCAATCTATAATTGGATCTACAACAGCAGAGAGTAGGAACATCTAAGGGCTGGCAAGCTTGGGATCTCTCTTTCTCTTTCTCTCATCATACAGTTCCAGATCTTCTCCATTTTGTTTGCTTTTTAAATTAATTTGGCTTTCTTCCAGCTCTGGTGAGCTTAGGATAGTTGAACTGCTTACATGGCAGCTCAGGGCTCCAGTATGAAAGAACCGATGAACAATCAGAAGCTTTTTATTACCCAGCCTTGTTAGTCACATAATATTACTTCTGCCCTAATCATACTGCTTCCAATATTTAAAACATTTTAAACAAAGGGTATAGACTCCACTTCTCAGTAGGAACAGTGCCAAACAATATGGCGTTATGTTTTTAAATCTCCACATTCTTCACTTTGGCCTCAAATTATTTACATTATTCCCACACTCAAAATACAATCACTCTCTCCTGATAGTCTGCAAGTTTGATCTCATTACAGCATCAGTCTCAGGCCCAGCACTTCATTAGTTAGTTAGTTTCCTTAGATGTATTTCTTCAGGTGTGGCTCCTGTTAATTTTAAGATGTGTGAATTAAAATGAAAAGTTATTTTCCTCCTATACACATAATGGTTATTTTCCTCCTAAATACATAATGGTAGTTTAGGCACAAGATAAATGCCACAGACACTGCTATTCTGAAGGAGAGGGAAGGCGGAAATGGGAAGCACATGGATTAGTGACATACAGCAATTTAAAGATAGTCAGTCACACATTTCCAGATCCTTGATTAGAAGCCAGTACTGCAACCTGGTGCTGATCTTTCAGAGGTCTTCGTTCCATCCTGTTGGATCATTGTTCCGCTGTGTGAGTTATCCTTCCTTTCCCATAAAAAGGAGGCTGTGTATGCAACTGAGTCATTTTCTCAGACTGTCTCTTGCCTGCAGAGATTCAAAGATCCAAACACTTTTTTGTATTTTATGTTTTCTTTGTCCTATTCTATCCACACTGCCCCACTTACTTCTGAAAATGTTATGGGCTTTCTGTGTAGCAATTTATAACTAATTATTTCAGATAGAGACCAAACCAACCAATCTTTTCACAACAAGCCCTTTTCTACCTTGATTTCTCTATGAAGCATCTATGAGAAAATACTCCCAAGATTCTTGGGGACATATTATCTACCAGTGAAGGGGGGCGGTCTTTCAGAGATGCCCTTAAAATCTTTAGAAGTCTTGTTTCTCTGTTTGAAAGTGTTTACCTGGTGGTTCAGTGGTTAAAGAATCCACCTGCCAGTTCAGGAGACCAGGGTTCCATCGCTGGGTCAGGAAGATCCCCTGGAATAGGAAATGGCAATCCACTCCAGTATTCTTGCCTGGAAAATCCCATGGACAGAGGAGACTGGTGGGATACAGTCTAAGAACTTGCAGAGTCAAACAGGACTGAGCATGCACAAGGAAGGAAAGGATTTATGTGAAGCAGTTAAATTTTTCTGGGGTTTTAGGGCTTCCCTGGAGGTTCAGATGGTAAAGAATCTGCCTGCAATGCAGATGACCTGAGTTCAGTCCCCAAGTTGGGAAGATTCCCTGGAGAAGGAAATGGCAATCCACTCCAGTATCCTTGCGTGGGGAATTCCACGGACAGAGTAGCCTGGTGGGCTACAAGTCCATGTGGTTGCAAAGAGTTGGACACCACTGAGCAACTAACATTTTCTTTTCTTTAACAAGGAATCTTATAGGCTCACTTTGGATTTAGTCTTTTCCCTGGAGTGATTTCTTAATATAAACATTGTATTATTTTATTTTTGCCATCTGCAGAAACTGGGACTGAAAAATGATTTTACCTTAATACCCAGAAAGCCCTGAATCCTTTATATTTCTTCCAAGTTATGCTTGAAAATGAGTAATTCCTTTTTGTGCTTCATCTGTTTTTAAATGTGACTTACCATGCATGGCTGAAAGAGCTCACACTTCCAATATCCTGCCCCAAAATCTTAGCCAGATCTATCAATTTATGAGGTACATTTTCTCTTTTTAATAATTCCATGATTAAGAGCTTTGCTAAACATTATGCCACTGCATGGATGAATCTCCTTTCCTCCAGCTTTGAATAATGTTTTTCTCAATTTTCTTTAGGCCTTCACTAACAGTCTCCTTGAGGTGCACCTAGCTTCTTTTTACAGCCTCCTCAAGTCCACTCAACTCATGCTCACCACTGGACTCTAAAGCCAGTGCCAGCTGTTTTAGGTTCATATTAAAAATACAGCCCAATTCCAGATACCAAATTATATTCTGATTCTCTGTTGTCCCACAGAAAATGAGCTCAAAGCCTAATGGCTTAATACAGTGATCATTACGTTATGTCTCACAATTTCTGTTGGTCAGAAATTCCCAAAGAGCATGACAGCAAGTTCTATCTTGGTGTCTGTCATGAGGCTGCACTTGGATAGTGGCTGGAGCTGGAAGAGAAGGAGGCTGGAGCGCCTGGCGCCTGCAGGGCCACTCTCACTGTGTCTCGGAGCTTGTCCCTGTGATTTTGCACAAGCTCTGTGGACTTCTCACAGCATGACAACCTCAGGGCTCTTGTACAAGTGCTCCAGTGAGCAAAACAATAGTCTCAGTTCTTTTTGTGATCTAGATTAAAAAGTCACTTACCATCATTTCTCTAGTACTAGTCACAAGTTCTCCCAAATTCAACTAGTAGTAGTCACAAGTTCTCCCAAATTCAAGGAGAGAGGGGAAATATACACCCCCACCTCTCAATGAATTGGGTGCTGTATTTTAAAACTGCTACAATTAATTTGGCTTATTTTAATCATGCTTGTTAAATAAGGTCTTAAAATTTCTTAACCACAAAGTCTAAGTCTCCCACAAATTTTTTTCAGGAATCCAGTTCTCACCTTGGGATGAAGGGACCACAGAATTAATTTGAATAGCTATATCATGGAATTTTAAACACCAAATAACATGACCTAGGGTATCTTAACCATCTTGTCTTTGTTCTTTCCGCCCTCCTAAAACAAGGACTCATACGCTAATGATCTAGCTTCCCTATATATGAAGACTTCTCTCTGCTATTCTCAGTTATTCCCTTTCTCTGCCCATTGCCTGATATTTTAAATCAATTACACTAAATGGTATGACCTTTGAGTGGAAAACATAACCTTTTGCTCTGAAGAGTTTTTCCATTATACAGTTAACTTCTTTGCCCCTATAAAGGACTGAAACAAAGGATAATTCATTATATCTATCACTCAGCACAAAATGCATTCAGTATAACAGGTGAAAGAGGGCATTTTGGCTGCTTAATATTAATGGGCTATAAACGTGATCCTGATGACTATTCAGTTTCAATAATTTTGATTTTATCTCTTCCTAAGGGAATACAAAACATCAAGATACAAATAAAAATGTTTTTAACAACACTAAGTCATTAAGATAAACTTTGGGGTTTTTTCATCTAGTCATTTTTATTTGAAAAGCTGATTGGAGTTTCAGTCTTCAGTGACAATAAAGTAACTGTAGTACCATTCAGTCCTTAAGAACAGTCTTTAAATGTTATATCATTATGTAAAATTCTTGGATTATGTGTACACTGCAAGTTAATTTCACTACTCATCGTCCATCACAACCATCATGGTATCACAAGAGCATGAATTTAAAGTAAAGATTCTTTGTTGGTGGTGTTTCGTCACTATTCTTGTTGCTCAGTCACCCTGTCATGTCTGAATTTGCAACCCCATGGACTGCAGCACATCAGGCTTCCCTGTCCTTCACCGTCTCCTGGAGCTTGCTCAAACTCATGTCCATTGAGTCAGCGAGGCCATCCAACCATCTCGTCCTCTGTCGTTCCATTCTCTTCCTGCCCTCAATCTTTCCCAGCATCAGGGTCTTTTCTAATGAGTCAGTTCTTTGTGTCAGGTAGCCAAAGATTTGAAGCTGAAGCTTCAACATCAGTCCTTCCAATGAATGTTCAAGAATGATTCCTTTACGATGGACTGATTTGATCTCCTTGAGTCCAAGGGACCCTCAAGAATCTTCTCCAACACCACAATTCAAAAGCATCAGTTCTTTGGTGCTCAGCCTTCTTTATGGTCCAACTCTCACATCCATACGTGACTACTGGAAAAAACATAGCTTTGACTAGATGGACCTTTGTCAGCAAAGTAATGTCTCTGCCTTTTAATATGCTGTCCAAGTTTGCCATAACTTTTCTTCCAAGGAGCAAGAGTCTTAATTTCATGGCTGCAGTCACCATCTGCAGTTATCTTGGAGCCCAAAAAAATAAAATCTGTCACTGTTTCCATTGTTTCCACACCTATTTGCATGAAGTGATGGGACCAGATTCCATGTTCTTCATTTTTTTAACTTTGAGTTCAAAGTCAGCTTTTTCACTCTCCTCTTTCATCTTCATTGTTGTGTCCAGTTCTTTGTGACTCCATGAACTGTAGCATGCCAGGCTTCCTTGTCTTTCAATAACTCCCAGAGTTTGCTCAAATTCATGTCTGTTAAGTCAGTGATGCTATCTAAGCATATTCATCCCCCTTCTCCTTTTGCTCTGGGCTTTGCTAGTGAGTTGGCTCTTCACATCAGGTAGTCAGAGTATTGAAACTTCAGCCTCAGTCTTTCCAATTAATATTCAGGTTTGATTTCCTTCAGGATTGACTGGTTAGATCTCCTTTATCTATCTTTATCTTGTCTTGAATTTTACTTCTTTAATGAGAGCACACTTTCATTTCCACTTTTTAGCTTCTAACACAATTGGCCAGAATCAGATCTACCGACATGTTTAATTAAGGAGTAACTAAATTCTTTTATGATTCTGACTCCCTCACACTAAGAAAAATCCAGGTAGTTAGAATCAGAGGAACTGGCATTTTGGAGGACCTTTATCTTTTCATTCAAAAGTCATCTGACTCTAAACTACCTTTAGCTCACACCCATGAAATTCTCCAGATCATCAAATGTACATAGTCTGGCCTCTCATCTCAATATTTTATATTATTAGACAAAAGCCACTGATGAATCTTAGTAGGTGTAATTCATTACATAAAGGAGAAAGCAAAGAAAATGAAATATTGTTATTATCAACTTCTCTTAGTCTTATGGCCTGTTTTGTTAAGTGGAGTAACACTTGGCACAGTTGTCTCTAGTTTTACCCTATGACCAGGTTAACTACAGTGAGTCTATGAAAAGTTTCCACCTAGAAATGAGGTAGGAATTCATCAGAAGTTCAGTGCTTTCCCTTCTTCTGCAATGTAAGAAGGGATCAATATGTGCAGACCATGTTCTCACTTATTGATTGGTTCACCCATGCATTTATTTATTCAACAAACATTATGTATTATAAATCATATGCCATGCAAAGAGGACCTTCAATATGTGCTCATTCTGACTCTAAGCAATTACAAAGATTTCTCATTTCTTCCATTCAGGACAGATGAGAGATCAGACAAATTGGATTTTGATTATTTTCCAGAAAGTCTTGGAAGGAAAATTCAGGAAGACTGGCTGTCTTTTATTGTCAGGAATCAAAACCTGAGTGTAATTAGTTTGCAAAGTCAAATCTGATATAAAAATAAAAAGTATTTTAATTGAATAATATTTTACATTTCCAGACAGCTCTATAGCATTTCATTATCTTCCATAATTGTTTTCAATATTATTTGCATGTGTCAAGTAAATTGCTCAGGGCACTTGTTTGGAAGTCTTAAAATTAATTTGAAACTTTAAAACTTTAATTAAATTAATAATTATTTTATTCCTAGGTAAAGTAAAACTCACTGACAATATACTAATTAGTATGTAAAAATATATACATGTTTCTGTCCCTCCCACATACAGCTTTCATCTGTATGCTATATAACTATTCAAATTTTTTTCATATGAGAATTCTTTGCTGATTCTCATGAAAACAATTAGAATAAAAATAAATCAAGGACATACCCTTATTTTAGAAATTAAAGCATATTTAAATTTACCTAATTAGAGAATATATCATCAGTCAGGGTTACATCATAAAAACAGAACTGCTACAAGTGATATAGAATGATTATTTTAGGGATTGGACATCATAAAACTGTGTGAGTGGTTGCAGCAGCCTATTGTTTCTGTGTTTAATGGTGAGCTTCAAGTCTCAATAGTTAACCAGAGGGGCAGTGGAAAAACTGGATGTTGAATGAGAGCAAGGACAAACTGGAACTTGCAAAAATAGAAGACACCGAACGGCAACTGGCACTTATGAAAATAAACTGAAACTCATGTCTGTCTCTTACCATATCCAGTCTCAATGCTGTGGGTATATAGAAACTTGTATCCTAGAGGGGACTGCATAGTACACATGGGGTCATTATTACACAGAGTCTAGAGGTTGGAGTTAAAAAGAAAAAAGATCAGAATCAAACACAGTAGAAACTGAAAGAAGGATCAAAGCCTTAGCACTTTCTCTTATGTACATTTATATTTTCAGACCTATCTGAGTTACCTACCACAACCACATATAGGCCATTTTCCTCAGCTGCTATATGCTGAAAAGGAGTTGTTAAAATTATAAAGTAATGATTAGTATAGCACTGTGATCTCTTCAGCATCTTTTCCATCATGTCTAGTACTACCTGTTGAAGGCTGAAGTGAAGTCATTCAGTCTTGCCCAACTCTTTTTGACCCTATGGACTGTAGCCCACCAGGTTCATCCATCCATGGGATTTTTCAGGCAAGAATACTGGAGTGTGTTTCCATTTCCTTCTTCAGGGGATCTTCCTGACCCAGGGATTGAACTCAGGTCTTCCGCATTTCAGGCAGACTCTTTACCATCTGAGCCTCCAGTAAGAGAACAGTTCAGCAAGACCAACTATTAATATTCCCTGGGCAATAACAGTAGCTCTCAAATAACAGTTTGCTGTGGAGGAGCAGAGGGGCAGCTGATGTGAGTGAGCGGCAGCAACAGAGCTTGTAGCTGAGGTAATATTTACTTTTATAATAATGACTGTGACCTTTTAAAACAGAGTTGACCTATTTTTTTTTCCTCTCTTCACTCAACTTCCCACCCACCACCAGCCCCAAGAAGACAGGGCAGGTTAAAAAAAGAAACTTGCCACAATATTATATCAGGAACTCTATAAAATCTCATGGCGGGGAGAAAACATGGAAAATAGTAGAGAATTCTAAACATTTTATGTTAAGGAAAGGAAACATTAAATTTACTCTAGAATCACCCAAACATTCAGGGAAGATTTCATTTCATTCATTCACATTTAAAATTTGGATATACTTGAACTGGCAGGTGGACTGACCAAGATCCACTTGATAGGAGATGAAAAACCTAAAGAGAACTCATCCCAAGAGTGAATGATGGGCTGACCAGATTCAATTCCTTAAATGATGAAGAAGGCAATCATAGGTTCAGTCAGATGTATATTATTTGAACTTTTCCTGTTTCCTTCATAACCCCTTGTCTAGTTCCTAGAGAGAGAGAAAGGTATACTTAGAAATTTAAAAAGTTATCCTACTGAATCAGTAACATTTTAGAACCCCTTTATCTCAATGAAACACATAAGAGTTGGAGAGGATTACCTCCCTCCAATGTCACAGACTCCCAGAAAATTTGGCATCTTCAGTTTTTCAGTGACAGTACCGGCAGAGGGGTTTCTCCAGTGGCTCAGATGGTAAAGAATCTACCTGGAATGCAGGAGAAGCAGAGACATGGCCTTATTCCATGGGTCAGGAAGATACCTTGGAGTAGGAAATGGCAACCCACTCCAGTATTCTTGACTGGAAAATCCCATGGTGAGAGGAGCCTGGTGGGCTGCGGTCCACAGGGTCACAATGAGTCAAATATAACTGAAGCAACTGAGTACACATTCACACACAGGCAAAGAGAGATATCCACAGCAGACATGGAAAGATTTATTGAGGGCAGACATCTGTGCATACACAGGAAACTCTCCCTGGAGGTGCCCAGAATACAAGGTTTGGATTGTGAGGAAGGGGAAATCTTTTCAAAAGGTCTGAGTACCTTGCATCAGAAAGTGTGAGTAAGTCTCAATTAAATGAGTTATGACTACCTGTGTGACTCTTTACTTGCCCAAATATTAATGAGGCTTGGGCAATTTTGGTTATAAAAATAATTGGGAATCACATTAATTTTATAGGAGTGCCATAACAAATTACTACAAATTGGGCAGCTCAAACCAACAGATATTTATTCTCTCACAGGGCTGGAGGGTTAAAATCTAAAAATGAAGGCGTCAGTAGGACTAGTTTCTCCTGAGACTCAGAGGCAGAATCTGTTCCAAGCCTTTCTCTTGGGCTTTCTCTTCGAGCAAATTGTTGACATTCTTTGGTTTGTGGAGGCAAGTCTCCAATCTTTGCCTCAGTCTTCACATGGTGTCCTCTTTTCATGTAAATCTCTGTGACCCAGACTGTTCTTGTTGTTACAAGGACATGAATCATTGGATTTAGGGCCCACCCTAATCCAGAATCACTTCATTTTGTCTAATTACTTCTGCAAAAATCCCTATTCCTAAATAAGGTTGGAGCCAGTCATCTGTGTGATATGGAGAATGACTTGTATCTTTTGTCAGAAGGTTTACGTATTATAAGTTCTAAATTAAGCAATAACCCTGAGTCCTCAGAGAGACTTCAGCAAGTCATGGTTGAAACAGAAACCAACAAAACATCTTCGCACTTGATCTACAAAGTAGATTTATTATAGAAATTCTACTTTTAATCATTTCAAGTGAATTCTTCTTGGTGCCCTTTCAGAAATCCAGAATGTCTTTTATGTAGAATCCCAATGGTATACTTCATTTAGAATGACTTCTAATAAGTCAGTTCATTACCAAATGGAAAATAAAGTTGAAAATCATGTTAAGGGCATGAAACCAAGATACGTCTTTATGTTATTGTCCCAAGGAGAAAATTTGGGCATTTTCCTAGGCCTATTCAGGAGGACAGTGGCGGAAGAAAAGCTCTGAGGAAGATTCTTCCTATTTTTATTTTTCAGACACCCTGCGGATCTGGCTCAATCCAATTAAAAGTATCTCATATCAGGCGGGCTTACCCTTTAGGTGAAAGTTCAGAGTTCTGTTCTACAAAGTTAGGCAGAGAGTAAATTTACAAGAGTAAATTTAAGTGTTATATTTTATCATTAAAATTCTACTCGGCTTTTTGAAATGATGGTAGATATAGTTTTTTCATGCCGTTATTTGTTGTTTAGTTGCTAAGTCACGTCCGACTCTCTGTGACCCCATGGACTACAGCACGCCAAGTTTCCCTGTCCTTCACTATCTCCTGGACTTTGCTCAAACTCATATCCATTGAGCCAGCAATGTCTTCTTTCCATCTCATCCTCTGTTGCCCCCTTCTCCTCCTGCCCTCAATCTTTTCCCCAAATCAGGGTCTTTTCCAATGAATTGGCTCTTCACATCAGGTGTCCAAAGTATTGGAACTTTGCTTCAGTTTTAGTCCTTCTAATGAATATTCAGGGTTGATTCCCTATAGTTTCTTAATATTATTTTATTTATACAATATTTAGCTTGTATCACTCCATGGTTACTATGTATTTAAGCACATTAGAAACTTGAAAAAAATTTCAGCTACTTGCAGTCATTTAAAGAATCACCATAGTTGTCTATTATATCTTTAGTTTAAATACAGATTGATAGGAATATGGTTTGTTGCATAGGAAAGAAGACTCATGGTGGTAAGTTCCTCCAGCACCTACCTTCATACCTGAAACCTAGAATATACTAGTTAACTCGTTTTCTGGCACCCAAAACAAAATAAATAAGAAGTGGAACCAATCCTGTTAAAAAATGTTCTTCTGTTACCAACAAGAAAAATTCTGCCTTATTCATGCTGAAAAACCAAAGTCAGCAGAGGGAGAAAGTAAAGCTTCTGGCAGATGAAAAGAATGGTAATTTTAGGACTGAGTGGAACCTGGTTTTCATGTCTTCCTCTTATAGCTTCCAGCTCTTTCTCAAGCCAAGTTTGAGGCTGTGGGATAGACTAAAATCTTAACCTGAAATCTCCTGCTCTACTTTGTATCCTCCTAATAAACAATGTTCTATCATAAGAAGTTTACTTTCATGTATTAAAAAATAAAATATTTTCAAGTGCTCTAGAATTTACAATATTTCTGAAGGTCCTTGAGATGATAGCATTTTAAACTCATAGCATAGTGGACTGCCACTGCATGTTCATGTTCAGATAAACTTTGTATATTGCAAAATAGATTCTCCCCAAAGTAAAATAATAATAAAAATAATGACTATACCTACCATCTAATTTTTATAACTTATGATCTGTGGTTAAGCATGTTAAGTACAATATAACAATTATAAGAGATTATAGCAGCTTCTGTTATAATTATTAGCAGCATTATAATGTTAGCAGTGTTATAATGGTTCAAGTTAAGCTCATCCTTATAAAAACTGCATGTTTCATAAGAACAAAGAACTAACTAGAAGTGTCACTTTTAATGGGAATTTGATGGAAAGTTAAATTTCAATATCATTTAATGCAGTGCTATTACCATTAATGAGATTTAGTTCTATGTAAGATCAAAAATTGAAAAGCATAACAAAGAGTACTTCCAGGGACAGCCCACACGGTTTGAACGTTAACTAGTAGCAAATAGAGAGGGTAAATTTTACTAGTAGCACATTTAGAGGGTAAAATTGTGATCTATGTACCATATTTTGATGTCTACTTCAAATATGACTCACAATTCAGTTTCTGATTTGGACTTGGGGGCGATGTATATTACAAGCTTAACTAGAAGTAATGCTAAGAGATAGCTCAGTTCTTAGAATATTACACCAGTGGCCTTTATAATGTGCTTTTAATCTTAACTGACACTCTGACAATAGATCTTTGCACTGATGCTTCAAAGTATAAAAATAACCTTCTGAACTGTATCTAGGGGAAGAGATGAAATTCTGATTATCACAATGACAGTTAAGATGATTAGAAACATTTTAAAAATGCTTAAGAATTTCAGAGCTAAAGTGTCCTCCTGAGATCGTCTCAGTTCAGTCCCTCAGTCCTGTCAAACTCTTTGCGAACCCATGAATCACAGCACGCCAGGCCTCCCTGTCCATCACCAAATCCCAGAGTTCACTCAGACTCACGTCCATCGAGTCGGTGATGCCATCCAGCCATCTCATTCTCTGTTGTCCCCTTCTCCTCCTGCCCCCAATCCCTCCCAGCATCAGAGTCTTTACCAATGAGTCAACTCTTCTCATGAGGTGGCCAAAGTACTAGAGTTTCAACTTTAGCATCATTCCTTCCAAAGAAATCCCAGGGCTGATCTCCTTCAGAATGGACTGGTTGGATCTCTTTGCAGTCCAAGGGACTCTCAAGAGTCTTCTCCAACACCACAGTTCAAACGCATCAATTCTTTGGCACTCAGCCTTCTTCACAGTACAACTCTCACATCCATACATGACCACAGAAAAAACCATAGCCTTGACTAGACGGACCTTAGTCAGCAAAGTAATAATGTCTCTGCTTTTAAATATGCCATCTAAGATGGTCGTAACTTTTCTTCCAAGGAGTAAGCGTCTTTTAATTTCATGGCTGCAGTCACCATCTGCAGTGATTTTGGAGCCCAAAAAAATAAAGTCTGACACTGTTTCCACTGTTTCCCCATCTATTTCCCATGAAGTGATGGGACCAGATGCCATGATTGCCTACCCAACCCCAAAGGATGATAGTATCATAGCAAAATAACTACCCTAGTTGAGAAACCAGGGAGTCTAAAAAGTTCTTTATCATTGCAACAAAATATCCAACAGCTTTCAGATCTAGGAAATGTTTTCATGTAATCAACAACCTATCAGTTCAGTTCAGTCACTCAATTGTGTCTAACTCTGAGACCCCATGAATCGCAGCACGCCAGGCCTCCCTGTCCATCACCAACTCCCGGAGTTCACTCAGACTCATGTCCATCAAGTCATTGATGCCATCTAGCCATCTCATCCTCTCTCAGCCCCTTCTCTTCCTGCCCCCAATCCCTCCCAGCATCAGAGTCTTCTCCAATGAGTCAATTCTTCACATGAGATGGCCAAAGTACTGGAGTTTCAGCTTCAGCATCAGTCCTTCCAAAGAACACCCAGGACTGATCTCTTTTAGAATGGACTGGTTGGATCTCCTTGTAGTCCAAGGGACTCTCAAGAGTCTTCTTAAACACCACAATTCAAAAGCATCAATTCTTTGATGCTCAGCTTTCTTCACAGTCCAACTCTCACATTCATACATGACCACTGGAAAAACCATAGCCTTGACTGGACAGACCTTTGTTGGCAAAGTAATGTCTCTGCTTTTTAATAAGCTATCTAGGTTCATCATATCTTTCCTTCCAAGGAGTAAGCATCTTTTAATTTCATGGCTGCAGTCACCATCTTCAGTGATATTGAAGCCCAAAAAAATAAAGTCTGACACTGTTTCTACTGTTTCTCCATCACGACCAAGATAATCACGATGGTGTGATCACCTAGAGCCAGACATTCTGGAATGTGAAGTCAAGTGGGTCTTAGAAAGCATCACTATGAACAAAGCTAGTGGAGGTGATGGAATTCCAGTTGAGCTGTTTCAAATCCTGAAAGATGATGCTGTGAAAGTGCTGCACTCAATATGCCAGCAAATTTGGAAAACTCAGCAGTGGCCACAGGACTGGAAAAGGTCAGTTTTCATTCCAGTCCCAAAGAAGGGCAATGCCAAAGAATGCTCAAACGAGTGCACAATTGCACTCATAAGCCAGGCTTCAGCAATATTTGAACCGTGAACTTCCTGATGTTTAAGCTGGTTTTAGAAAAGGCGGAGGAACAAGAGATCAAATTGCCAACATCTGCTGGATCATCGAAAAAGCAAGAGAGTTCCAGGAAAACATCTATTTCTGCTTTATTGACTATGCCAAAGCCTTTGACTATGTGGATCACAATAAACTGTGGAAAATTCTTCAAGAGATGGAAATACCAGACCACCTGACGTGCCTCTTGAGAAACCTATATGCAGGTCAGGAAGCAACAGTTAGAAGTGGACATGGAACAACAGACTGGTTCCAAATAGGAAAAGGAGTACATCAAGGCTGTATATTGTCACCCTGCTTATTTAACTTCTATGCAGAGTCCATCATGAGAAATGCTGGGCTGGAAGAAGCACAAACTGGAATCAAGATTGCAGGGAGAAATATCAATCACCTCAGATATGCAGATGACACCAAAGTGAAGAGGAACTAAAAAGCCTCTTGATGAAAGTGAAAGTGGAGAGTAAAAAAGTTGGCTTAAAGCTCAACATTCAGAAAAGTAAGATCATGGCAACTGGTCCCATCAACAACCTATAGTGTTAAGTAAAATAACTTTTTCACTGTTTTTCAGCATAATAAAGAGAAGACTTTGACATAGATTGATTGGGAGCAGTATATGACTCTTCTATTGCCAAATGAAAATTAACACATGAAGCATTTGGAAAAGGCACTGAAGGAAACAGGTCGTAAGGCCAAGGCTTTCAGTCTCTGTTGGACTAACCCACCTTCCATGTCCAACTAGTTTTCCTCTTCCAAACTCTGACAGCACTTTCATCATTATTGGCAACAGAATTGTCAGATGAGGTGATCCAGTTCAGAAAGGACTATCTTCACACAGATCTGAAATGTAAATGCCTGCCTCTCTCAGCATATATCCTTTTTAATGTATTAACATTTTTCTTCTTAGATCACCTTTTGTTAGGATGAGATTGATAGACAATTTTCTCATTGAAAAATTAGTGGCATGTTCTTCTTTTGCCTAAACTTACCTCAATGACTTGGGCTTCCCTTGTGGCTCAGATGGTAAAGAATCTTCCTGCAATGCAGAAGACCTGGGTTTAGATCCTTTGGTGGGAAAGATCCCCTGGAGAAGGAAATGGCAACCCAGTCCAGTATTCTTGCCTGGAGAATTCTACGGACAGAGGAACCTGATGGACTACAGCCCATGGGGTTGCAAGGATTTGGACAGGACTGAGCAATCCACAATTTCACTTTCTTACCTCAATGACTGTATATAAGAACTTCCAATCCATTGCCCTAACATTTAAAAATTTTCTATTTCAAAATTTACTTACAATTCTTTTTTCTTTGAACTGAAGTTTACATTCAGTGAAATACATCTGTTTTAAGTGTAAAAATCTAGGAGTTTTGAAGAAGGCAAATACCTGGGTAACTCTTATGCATATTAAAACAACATAAAACATTTTCCTTCCCTCAGATGATTCTCTCGTGCTCTTCCAATGAAATTTCATCCTATCAAGAGCAACTAATTTTCTGATTTGTTTTGTCTGTTCTAGGATTTCACATAAATGGAATCACACAATATGTGGTCTTTAGTTTTGGCTTATTTCTTTTGGTATAATGTGTATGAGATTCTTGCCTGTTGTTGTATACATTTTTTGTTTTTATTTAGAAGTAGTCCATTGTGTGATTAAACAGGATTTAATTATTTCACTGTTGATAAGTATTTACAAGTTTTCCTTTTTTTTTTTTCTTTTTTGCTTCTGTGAATAAAGCTTCTGGAACATTATTGTACCAGTATCTATGTCGAAAGGCTTTTATTTCTCTTGTGTAGATGCCTAGGACTGAAATTGTTGGATCATAGAGTAAGAGTATACTTAACATTAAAAGAAACTTCCAAGCTGTTTTCCAATTTTCTTTTTTTAATCATTTTACTCTCCCACTAATAATGTGTAAGAGCGTCAGTTGTTATCCTATCCCCTCAAACTTTGGTACTGACATCCTTTTTAATTTTAGCCATTCTAGTTATTTTAAGTGGCATATTTTTATCATTTTAATATCTGATGTCTTTAAAATTAACATACGCTCACTTGTGCTTATTGAGCCATTCATGTATCATATTTTGCCATGTGTCTATTCCAGTCCTTTATATGTTTTTAAACTGGGTTTTGTCTATTCTTGACTTACAGAAATTCTTGGTATATTTTTCATATAAATTTTCAGGTATATGTTATATAAATATTTGCATGTTCGTTTTCTTAAAGCTGTTCTTCTATGAGTAGAAGATTAAACTTTGGTTAAATACATCATACCATTTTTTCCTTTATGGTTGTTTCCTCTGCCTTAAGAGATGTTTACCTAACCCCAGGTCACAGAGATATTCTCATTCTTATGTTTTTTTTTTTTTTAAGAAGTTTTATATAATATTAGCTTTTAGTTTTACATGAACAATCTTTCTCAAACTTCTTTTTTTGTATAGGGTGACACATATGATTTGAGGTTTAATTTTTTCATATGTATATTCAGTTATACACAATTATATTCAAAACCATTAGTTGAAAACTTGAATTTTTATTGAATTGCTCTGCTGAATCTTTTGGATTGCTGTATCAAAAATCAGTTGGGGCAACAATCAGACTTTACTTGCCCACCCGTTTGAGACTGAGGGATAATGGAGATTCTACCAAATTATTCATCAACTAAGTAGAAGGAGGTGTGGGGGCAGGGCTATTTGGCATTTTGTTTCCCCCTCTCCTCTTCTAATATCAAAGGGTGAGGAGTTGAATATACATGGCCCTAGTGCTATACCCCGACATGAAGACTGACTAGTAATTGAAGAAAATAAGAAATAGAACCGTAGTCTCTCAACACAATATCCAAAATATCCAAAAGACAGTAATTAAAAATCACATACCAATATCCAGGAGGTCATTTATTTGTTGTGATTTTGATAAGATTTCAAAGCAGCCATCATTAAAATGCTTTAATAAGCAATTACAAATTCTTTTCAAGTACATTAAAAGGTAGAAAATCTTTGCAAAGTAATAGTGTCTGTAAAAAATAAGCAATATAAATTACAGGGATAAAAAACATAAATACCAAAATTTTAAGACTTGATAAATAATGGAATGTGGATGATAGAGAATAGAATCAGTGAACTTGAGCTTAGAACACAGAATTTACCCAATTTGAACAACAGAGAGAAAATACATTTTCTAAAAATAGTCTCAGAAACCTTTGGAACAATAAGAGAAAACTTAATGTGTGTGTCACTGGAGTCCCAGAAGGAGAAGAAAGAGAGTGGAACTGAAAAATTATTCAAAGAAATAGCAGCTGAAACCTTTCCAAATTTGGCAAAAGATATAAACCTACAGATTCAAGAAACCAAGCGAATTTCAAATAAGATAAATTCACATAATTCATACCAAGATACATATTTATTAAATTTTAGAGAGATAAAGATAACAACCAGCCTGAAAAAAAAAACCCACTGTATCTATGTACTGTGCTTAGTTGCTCAGTCATGTCTGTCTCTTTGTGACCCCATGGACTGTAGCCTGTCAGGCTCCTCTGTCCAAGGGATTTTTCAGTCAAGAATACTGGAGTGGGTTGCCATCCCCTCTTCCAGGGGCTCTTCCCAAACCAGGGATGGAACCCAGGTCTCCCACATTGTAGGCAGATTCTTTACCATCTGAGCCACCAGGGAAGCCTTGTAGCTATAGGGGAACACCAATTTAAATGAAGACCAGGGGGCTTCCTGTTGGAGATGGAGAAGTAGAAGGACATGAGTTCATCTCCTTCTGTGTGAGCAACAAAATTGCAACTATTTGTTGAACAACCATCGACAGGAGGATGCTGGAACCCACCAAAAAGATACCCCATGTCCAAAGACAAAGACGAAGCTGCAGTGAGACAGTAGGAGGGGGGCAATCACAATAAAGTCAAATCCCATACCTACTGGGTGGGTGACCCACAGACTGGAGAACAATAATACCAAAGAATTTCTCATACTAATGTGAAAGTGCTGAACCCCACTTCAGGCATCCTAGCCTGGGGATCTGACAGAGGGACTGGGAATCCCCAGGGAATCTGGCCTTGAGGGTCTGCAGGCTTTGATTACAGACCTTCTAGAGGACTGAGGGAAACACAGACTCAAGTCTTGGAGGGCACACGCAAAATTTTGTGCACATCAAGACCCAGAGGAGAGGAGCAGCGATCCCACAGCAGACTGAACCAAAGCTACCTGCTAGTGTTGGAGGGCCTCTTGTGGAGGCGTGGGTTGATAGGGGCTCGCCACAGGGACTGGGGCACTGGAAGGTCCCATTTGGCATAAATTCTCTTGGGGCTAACCCTACCGCAGAGCCCATAGACCCCAGGGCTTGGTCACCTTAGGCCAAACAACTACCAAGGAGGGAGTGCAATCCCACCCATCAACAGATAATTAGATTAAAGCTTTACTGAGCAAGGCCCTGCCCACCAGAGCAAGACCCATCACCAGTCCCTCCCATCAAGAAGCTTATACAAGCCTCTTAGCCTCATCCATCAGATGGCAGGCAGAAGAAGCAAGAAGAAGCACAGTCTTACAGTGGCTAAAACAAAAAAAACGTATTACAGAAAGTGAATCACAATGAAAATGCAGAAATTTATGTCCCAGATGAAAGGACAAGATAAAATCTCAGAAAAAAATTTAAATGAAGTGGAGATATGCAACATTTCAGAAAAAGAATTCAGAATAATGATAGTGAAGATGATCCAGGATCTTGGGAAAAGGGGAAGAGGATGGAAGTGAAGATTGAGAAAATGCAAGAAATGTTTATCAAAGACCTAGAAGAACTAAAGAACAAACAAATAGAGATGAGTAATATACCGAAAGGAATCAGCGGCAGAATAACTGAGGCAGAATGGATAAATGACCTGGAGGACAGAATGGTGGAAATCACTGCCATAGAACAGAACATAGAACAAAGAATGAAAAGAAATGAAGACAGCCTAAGAGATTTCTGGGGCAACATTAAACACACCAAGATTCACATTATAGGGGTCCCAGAAGGAGAAGAGAGAGAGAGAGGATCTGAGAAATTATCTGAAGAGATAATAGTTGAAAACTTCCTGAATATGGGAAAGGAAATAGTCAACCAAATCCAGGAAGAACAGAGAGTCCCAGGTAGGATAAACCCAAGGAGGAACACACCAAGACAGTAATAAAACTGACAAAAATTAAAGACAGAGATAAATATTAAAAGTAACAAGGAAAAAGTGACAAATAACATAAAGGGAGCTCCCATCAGCCTATCAGCTGATTTCTCAACAGAAACGCCAGAAGCCAGAGCGAAATGGCATGATATATTTAGTGATGAAAGTGAAGAACCTACAACCGTGAATACTCTATCCAGCAAGATGTGCCTTCAGATTTGATAGAGAAGTAAAAAGCTTTCCAGACAAGCAAAAATTAAGAGAATTCAGCACCATCAAACCAGCTTTACAACAAATGCTAAAGGAACTTCTTTAAGCAGGAAACATGAGAGAAGGAAAAGACCTACAGAAAATAAACCAGAACAATTAAGAAAATGGTAATAAGATCATACATAACAATAATTATTTTAAATGCAAATGGATTAAATGCACCAACCAAAAGATATAGACTGACTTGATAGATGAAAACATGTGCATGTATGCACTTCCACTTACCACATCACTCTACTTGACTCCCCCAGATTGCATGCAATTATTTTATATTATTAAATTAATCATGTTCCCATTATGGCTTGCAATTGTAATTACCTTTTATTTTTTATCTGGCTATTGATTGTGAAAACTGATAGACATCTTTTACTATTGTGATTATGTAACTGTTACTCACTTAATACCATTGTATTGTGATTGGTCAACAGAAAAAGAACACTTTATCACCAAGTGAAGTGAAATCGCTCAGTCGTGTCTGACTCTTTGCGACCCCATGGACTGTAGCCTACCGGGCTTCTCCATCCGTGGGATTTTCCAGGCAAGAGTATTGGAGTGGGTTGCCATTTCCTTCTCCACAAGATCTTCCTGACCCAGGGACTGAACCCGGGTCTCCTGCATTGTAAGCAGATGCTTTACTGTCTAAGCTACCAGCGGAGTGACCAAAGCTAGGATCTAATAGAAAACACCTGTAATCACTTTTTAAAATCTAGATGCTTATCAGAATTATCTTGAAATATTTTGAAAAATACAAATGCTCAGGTATTGCCTTTTTTCTCCAGAGCTCCAGATATGTTTCTAATGAGCAGTCATGTTTAAAAACAACCAGAGTAAAAAAAAAAAAAAAAGAATAAAAACAACCGGACTACTACTTGATGATCTTTTACTTTTATCTAGTTTGTTTCGTCTTTTCTATTCCATACTCAGTGCTCCCTTTTCCTTTAGTTTATGTTCTCCACTTTATCCATCTTTCTCTCTTTTTTTTTTTAAATGTTCTTTCTCAAGGCTTTATCAAGTGTAATAGAAAAGCTTTTGTATACGTGAAAGTGAAAGTGTGAGTTACTCAGTCATGTCCAACTTGACCCCATGGACTGTAGTCCACCAGGCTCCACTTTCCATGAGGATTCTCCAGGCAAGAACACTGGAGTGGGTTGCCATTTCCTTCTAGGGGATCTTCTCAACCTAGGGATCGAACCTAGGTCTCCTGGATTGCAGGCAGATTCTTTACCATCTGAGCCACCAGGGAAGCCCAACTGAATAATAAAAAGGTAGCAATCCAAAGCAAATGGCCAAAATATTTGAAAAGACACTCAAAAAAAGTTTAGATGGCAAATAAATACATAAAAAGATTACTAGCATTATTAACTGTTAAGGAAGTATGAATTAAAGCTACAATGATATACCATTAGACACTCTCTAGAATGGCTGTAATCAAAAAGATTGATAATGCCAAGGGTTGGCAAGAATGTTGAACAAATTTTGCTGGAAATACAAAATGATAGAGCTACTTGACAGATCAGTTTGGCAGTTTCTTGTGCAGTTAAATATACATTTATTGCATCCAAGAATCCCATGTCTAGATATTTTCCCTAGAGCAATTAAAATATAGCTCCATCTATACACTTGAACAAAAATGTTTCAGGCCATTTTATTCATCAAAATCTAAAATTTTTAATTTACATCCCTAATATCTGTCAGTTGGCAAATGGAAGAACGAACTTCCATTTGGAATATGGTAGTACTCTATACCATAGAATATTACTGAGCAACTGTGATAGCTGTATGTGCCACCTTGGCCATGCTGAACTAAAGTTTCCAGAATTCTTTTTTCACCTATGTTTCTAGTTAGCATGTGCTACTTTAAATGTTCTTGTTTTCCATTTGTATATCCTCTTGGATAAAGTGTCTTTTTAAGCCTTTTGCTAATTTATTACTTGGCATTTGTTAATTGGGTTATTTCCTTTCTGTTGAGATATGCAGGTTCTTTATACACATATATAAATATATATTATACATATATATATATTTATATATATTCTGGATACACATATTTTTTGGAAATGTGATTTGCAAATATTTTTCTCAGTCTGAAGCTTGTCTTTAATTCTTTTAGCAGTATTTCATTGCATATTCACAGTAGTGAAGTCACTGAAAAAAATAATTATGATGAAATTCAATTTGGCAATCATTTTTTCTATTTGATGGACTGTTCTTTTAAAATTGTGTGTATGAACTTTAAGTCTAAATCCAAGTAATGAGATTTCCTCCTATTTTAAAGCTTTATTATAGCTTTATGTTTTGAATTTAGTTCTAAGGTTCATTTTGAATTTTTTGGGTGTGTAAGGAATGAGGTTTGAGTCAAAATTATTTTTTTTGCATATTAAATTATCCCATGTTATAAAGACAAACTATTCTGTATGGAATTGCCTTTGCAACTTTGTCAAAAATCAATTAGCAAATTCATTTTGAATTGTACACTTTAAAACTGTAAACGATTAACTTTATGTATATTTTCCCACAATAAATAAAATATCATTTGTTCATATTTATGAGAACCTATATTTATGGATTCTATGTTTAATGAAACATCTAACTGTTCCATTGATAACAGTATCTGCTCATTCACCAGTACCATGCAGTCTTGAGTATTTAGCTTTTTATAAGTATTCAAATTGGGTAATATGAGTCACTTAATATCATTTTTATTTTCTATAAAAAAGTCACACTTCTTTAATAGTTAATAATGTTGGTGATATTTTTTCTGTCCTTACTTGCCCTCTGAACTGTTTTTCTGAGGACCCCTTCAAGTATTTTGGTTACTCTACATTTTTTACCTTTCCCTATAAATGTTGGAATCAACTTGTCTAGTATCTATCTACAACAATTCCTGATGGGATTTTTCTTCAATCAGTAGATTAATTTCGGGAAAATTGACATCTTAACTATTTTTTTTCCAGCTTTGTTGAGGTAATTGACAACACTGTAAGGTCATTTTAACTATTTTGAGTATGTCAATTCAATACAAGGTGTACCTTCTGATAAACTTAGATCATCTTTGAAGTGTTTCATCAGTAATTTGTAGTATTATGCATACAAATTATCATGCAATAATTTGTAGTATTATGCATACATGTTTTGTTAGATTTATATGTAAAAATTTCAAGTTTGAGGGCTATTGTAAATTACATTACTTTTCAAAATTTCACTTTCCAGTTATACATTGCTAGTACATAGAAACAAGATTGATATTTTTACGTTGACCTTATGCCCTGCTACCTTCCAAAACATTAATTAGTTCTAGAAACTTTTTGGTAGATTCTATGAACATTTCTTCTAGGCAATCATGTAATCTGTTAATAAGGACAGTTATGTTTCTTTGTTTCTGATCTATATGCTTCCTATTTCTTTTCTCTACCTTACTGCACTGACTATGACTTATAGTTTAATGCTGACTAGTACTGATGAGGGTAGACAATACTTGTAGTGTTATGTATATGTATGTTTAATACATATGTGTATAATACATATATATAATATATATGTACGATTGGACCCATATCTCTCGCATCTCCTGCACTGGCAGGCAGGTTTTCTTTACTGCTACTACCACCTGGAAAGCCCTCAGCTTCTTACTTTTAAGTGATATTTGTGGTAGGCTTTTGTAGATATTGTTTAATATGTGGAGTAAGTGTCTTATATTCCCAGTTTGATGAGTTTTTATGATGAAAGAATAAATGCTGAATTTTCTCAAGCTCTTTTCCTGCATCAAATGACATTATGTGATTTTTTAAATTATGTTAATATGATAGATTTCATTGACTGACTGAAATATTGAACAAACTTTCCATTCCTAGAATAAACATCATTCAGTTATATTGTGCTATTTTTTCTATATGTAATTCTATTAGATTTGCTAGTATAATATTGAAGATTTTTTTCATCTGTATTTAAGAGAAATGCTTCTCTATAATTTACTTATATGCCTTGGCAGAAGTTATCAATAGTTTTTATTATTACAATACTATCATTAATGTTTTCAAAAAACATCCTTGGGCCACTGATTTTCTTTTTTATCTCTTTCCAGTTTTATTGAATAGATTTGGTCTTTATTATTTCCTTTCTTCTACTTAATCTGGGTTATTTTGTATTTATTAGTTTTGAAGGTGAAAAAATAAGATTATTCAATAAAGACCTTTATTCTTTTTTAATAGCATTTATGAGTATAAATTTACCTTAAGCACTGCTTTAGTTATATCCCACAAATTTTTATTTGGACTTTCACACACATTCAGTTCCAAATATTTTTTAATTTACCTGTGACTTTTTTTTTAATTCATGTATCATTTAGATATGTTGTTTAATTTTTAAGTATTTGGAGATTTTCTTGTTATCTTTTTGTTATTAAGTTCTTGTTGAATTCCATTACAGTCAGAGAACATTGTGCATGATTTCAATCATATTAAATTTGGTTAGTATTTGGCTTATGATGCAGAGTACATCATGAGAAACGCTGGACTGGAAGAAGCACAAGCTGGAATCAAGATTGCCGGGAGAAATATCAATAACCTCAGATATGCAGATGACACCACCCTTATGGCAGAAGGTGAAGTGGAACTAAAAAGCCTCTTGATGAAAGTGAAAGAGGAGAGTGAAAAAGTTGGCTTAAAGCTCAACATTCAGAAAACGAAGATCATGGCATCCGGTCCCATCACTTCATGGGAAATAGATGGGGAAACATTGGAAACAGTGTCAGACTTTATTTTTTGCGCTCCAAAATCACTGCAGATGGTGACTGCAGCCATGAAATTAAAAGACGCTTACTCCTTGGAAGAAAAGTTATGACCAGCCTAAATAGCATATTCAAAAGCAGAGACATTACTTTGCCGACTAAGGTCCGTCTAGTCAAGGCTATGGTTTTTCCTGTGGTCATGTATGGATGTGAGAGTTGGACTGTGAAGAAAGCTGAGCCCCGAAGAACTGATGCTTTTGAACTGTGGTGTTGGAGAAGACTCTTGAGAGTCCCTTGGACTGCAAGGAGATCCAACCAGTCCATTCTGAAGATCAACCCTGGGATTTCTTTGGAAGGAATGATGCTAAAGCTGAAACTCCAGTACTCTGGCCACCTCATGTGAAGAATTGACTCATTTGAAAAGACTCTGATGCTGACTCTTGATAATGTCATTTAATGAACAAAAGATTTAAATTTTAATGAAGTTCAATTTATCTACTTCCCTTTTGGTTAATGTCATATTCAAATCATAGGCAAATAAACTGTCATGAATATTTTCCTCGAATTTTTCTTTAAAAAGTTGTTACAGTTTCAGTTTTATTGAAATTTTATTCAAAATTATTGAAATTTAGTCAATTTTGTATATAGTAGAAGGTAAGGGATTTCAATTTTTACATATGGATATCTAGTTTTCCCAGCACCCTTTGTTGGAAAGACAACCCTTCCCATATTAATGGTCTTGATGCCCTTGTCAAAAATCAACTCACCATATATGCAATATTTTATTTTTTGACTCTCTGTTTGGTTTCACTTATCTATATATCTATTTTCCCTGCTAGAATCATGGTGTTATGGTAGATTTGTAGCAAATTCTGCAATTTAGAAGTCTTAATTCTCCCACTTTATCTTTTTCAAGATAGTTTTGGCTATTTGGGTTCCCTTGAAATTACATATGTACTTAGAGACAGGTTTCTCTATACCTTCCCTGGTGGCTCAGACGTCAAAATATCTGCCTGCAATGTGGGAGAGCCAGGTTCAATCCCTGGATCAGGAAGATCCCCTGGAGAAGGAAACAGCAACCCACTCCAGTACTCTTGACTGAAAGATCCTGTGGACAGAGGAACCTGGTAGGCTGCAGTCCATTGGTTTGCAAAGAGTGGGACACGACTGAGTGACTTCACTTTCCTTTTCTCTATTTTTGCAAAAACAAACCAAAAAAATCACTGTTGATATTTTGATAGGAATTACATTGAATCTTCAAATAATTTGGGGTAATATTGTCATCTTAACAATCTAAAGTCTTCCAATCCATAAATGTAGGACTTTAAAATTTTATTTTTATTTCTTCATTAGTATATTGCAGGAATGTTTCATAGTTTGCAGTATACAAATCTTTTCTACCCTGGTTAAATTTATTCTTTAGTTCCTTATTCTTTTTGATGCTGCTTTTATGAAGTTGTCTTCTAATTTCCTTTTTGGATTGCTCACTATTAATGTATAGAAGTGCAACTGAATTTGCATGCTGATTTCATATTTCCAACTTTCCTGAATTTGCTTACTACCTCTAACATTTTTAGTGCTTCTACATATAAAATCATGTCATCTATGAACAGAAATTATTTTACATCTTCTTTTCTAATTTGAATGCCTTTTATTTCCATTATTTCTCCAATTGTTCTGGATAGAACTTCCAATAGAATTTTGAATTCAACAGAAACTATATTTTACATTAATTATAATAGTTAAAATGTATATGTCAAGCTTTAAGTTAAGTGTACACGTTTCCATTTAATTATCATTACAATGCTAAAAGATAGGTATTATCATCCCCATTTTAGAGATAAAGAGAATGAGGCAGAAGCTAAATAAACATCATGAGATCACACTTCTAGACAGTGACAGACCAACCTGGAGTTTGAATCAAGTGAGTGACCTCAAAAATGATATACTTTTCTGTACATTTTGTCTTTATGTCAATTACACAAAGTAATGCCATTAGTGTACCTTCCAAATAATGTATTTCTCATTTGATATCTCATTTGTGCATTTAGTTATCCTTTTTCCCTATTGATTTCTTTCAAAGGAAGGAAACTTAATAAAAATTTACATTCTGTGGATATTTGGAAGTTTAAATATTTGCTTGGATATAAAGGCTGAGTGTAAAATCTTTAATTAGAGCAGATAAATTCTACATTCTTCCAAAACTGTGATAAAATTTGTCAAATCAACTCATGGGTGACTTTTGGAATCTGCATCATAAATGAAAATTCAGTAACAGAAATCCAAAAGATCCTTCAAGCTAAATTTATTTCTTATCTGAATCACTAATTAAAACCAGACAGAGTGCTTATATTTCTGTGATGACGCATGAATAATAAAGATAAGCAATTTTGTATTTGTCTTTTAAGAACAAATACACCAATATAGGCAAAAGCATAGATTAGCCTTTTTCTTGGCATATTCCAAAAATGATCCTATTTATATGAAAGAACTGTAATTTCACAAAATGTACAGAGCATGGGTCTGGCAAGAGGATCAATCCTATACTCTGGTGTATGTCTGTGACTCAAAATTCCTTATTGTTTTCATAGTTTTGTAATCACTCTTTTACTGAACATTCTTTTTTGAAATACTCTCTTTTTAAAAATTCTTTTTCAGTACTCTCAAGAAATTATCAGCAGGAATAAGAAGCTTGCTTCTGGAAGAACTATAAACTACTGTAAGAGTTGGCTGATGAGAAAGCCTAAGGCAGAGGTCTTAGTATTGCTTATGTCAGGGCTTCTTAAAGGTTCAAAAAGATAAACAATTCTAGTTACAAGATTCACTATACATTTCTCATTATCACATATATATATATATACATATGTATTTCTGATTACATATACATATATATAATATTTATAGTATAGATTAAGAATATAGTATGTTTCCTTATATACTCTATGTAGAGACAGACTTTATAATTAGGTTTCCTGTTAAGCACTCAGTGACAAAAATTTGTTTAAGACATGGAGCCTTCCACCTGTATTTTAAGAGCAGAGGAAATATACTAGAGCTAACTTTGTAACATAAAGGCTATGTGAATAATTCAGAATTCTTTACAAAGAAAAAATTAAACACTTTTGTCCTGTGTTGCGATACAGCTACACAGTAATAAAGCAACTAGTATAATAAAGTCATCAAAAAGGAGAATGAAGAAGTGATGCAAAGCCAGCAGTGCTAAAGAATGTTCAAACTACTGGATAATTGCACTCACTTCCCATGCTAGTCAGGTTATGCTCAAAATCCTTCAAGCTAGGCATCAACAGTACTTGAATTAAGAACATCCTGATGCACAAGTTGGGTTTAGAAAAAGGCAGGGGAACCAGAGATAAAATTGCCAATATTCCTTGTATCATAAAGAAAGTAAGGGAATTCCAGAAAAATATCTACTTCTCTTCCATTGACTACACAAAAGCCTTTGACTGTGTGGATCACAACAAACTGGAAAATTCTTGAAGAGATGGAAATGCCAGTCTTACCTGCCTCCTGAGAAACCTGTATGCGGGTCAAGAAGCAACAGTTAGAACATAATGTGGAACAATTGACTGGTTCAAAATTGGGAAAGGAGTATGACAAGACTGTATATTGTTACCCTGTTTATTTAACTTATGTGCAGAGTACATCATGCAAGATACTGGGCTGGATGAGTTACGAGCTGGAATCAAGTTTTCTGGGAGAAATACCAACAACCTGATTTACAGATGTTACCACTCTAAAGGCAGGAAGTGAAGAGGAACTAATGAGTCTCTTGATGAAAACAAAAGAAAGAGACTGAAAAAGCTAGCTTAAAACTTAACATTAAAGAAATAAGACCATGGCATCCGGTCCCATCACTTCATGGCAAATAGAAGGGGAAAAAGTGGAAACAGTGACAGATTTTCTTTCCTTGGGCTCCAAAATCACTGTGGATGGTGACTGCAGCCATGAAATTAAGATGCTCGCTTCTTGGAAGGAAGGCTATGACAAACCTAGATAGCATATTAAAAACCAAAGACATCACTTTGCCAAGAAAGGTCCATATAGTCAAAGCTATGGTCTTTCCAGTAGTCGGGTATGGTTGTGAGAGTTGGACCATAAAGAAGGCTGAGTACTGAAGAACTGATGCTTTCAGACTGGTGCTGGAGAATACTCTTTAGAGTCCCTTGGACAGCAGGAGATCCTACCATTCAGTACTAGAGGAAATTGACCCTGAATATTCATTGAAAGGATGATGCTGAATCTCCAATACTTTGGCCACCTGATGCAAAAGGCCAACTCACTAGAAAAGATCATAACGCTGGGAAAGATTGAAGGCAAAAGGAGAAGAGGACAGCAGAGGATAAGATAGTTGGATAGCATCACCAATTCAAAGGACATGAACTTGGGTGAACTCCAGATGGTGAGGGACAGAAAAGTCTAGTGTGCTGCAGTCCATGGGGTTGCAAAGAGTTGGACATGACTTAGCGACTCAACAACAACAAAGCCAGATAGTTAACACAGAGAATTAGGAAAGGCATCATGAAAAAAAGAGACATAACTTGTAAGATATATTAAAAATAAAGTTCACCAAATAAGAATAAATTTATGTATTAATGAATAAGTAACATTGTACCTAACATTGAAAATATGGGGGTTTAAATAATACTAGGGTCATAGAAATTTTGATCTTTTGAGCAAAAGTAAATTATGTAAAACTTTTAGAAAGAACATATCCATCTAATCAATCTCACCAGACACTTATTTGGAAGTTTGCAAGTTTAGACCATGAGATGGAGAGGAGGCGGGATCTTAAAATAAAAGCTTCCAGTACAACCCTCAAATCACCTGTAATAAATAAATAGTGATAATATAACTTATACTAATATAAATAATAATGAATACAATGTGACTGAAAGCATTCAAGCAGAATTTAAGGGACTATGTCTGGGGTGTTATAGAGGTGATTGCTTTTTTTTTTTTTTCCAAAAAGCCAAAAGATTCCATTTATTCAGGGAACCAAGAAAAACCTGGTGTATCTAGGAAGTGCCTTTTGAAAGGGAAAAATTAGAATAAGTAGATAACTTCTAAGCTTCATCTCTAATCTAAAACATTATTTTTCTACATGTTATTTTTTTGTTTATATTCCTTTTCTTGATCCTATTCCTTTTACTTATAAAATTTCATTTTATTTCCCTTTGTTGTAAAGATTAATTTCAAAATCTATCACTTTCCCTGTATTGATTACTATATGTTATTTATTGCAGCAAAAAGTATGACCTTTGAAACAAAAGAGTGAAACAACATGAAACAGCATTCATTCTTTCAGGAAATAACATCTCATTAAATACGCAGCTTGTGTCAGAAATGACATGCTATTATAATATTCATTTTTCTTATAAAATTAAAGTATGTTCAATATAGAAAATTTAGAAGGTTCATATGAAATCTAAATTATCCTGTGGGCCAAGAGAGGGAAACGTTTTTTTCTCTCTTCTCTTCCTCCTCTTTCACATTATGGAACAGAAGATTAACATCATATGCCATCGATTGGAATGCTGCTAGGGTATATTTTCCAATGGTTAGAGACATTACATTTTAAAAAGCTAAATCCTGTTGCTTTAGGTGTAGAGTTAGGTTATTTATTTGACTTTTTTCTTGTTTCTTGAGGTATGCCTGTAGTGCCATGAACTTTCCTCTTAGCA
Organism: Capricornis sumatraensis; assembly: GCF_032405125.1. NCBI lineage: Eukaryota > Metazoa > Chordata > Mammalia > Artiodactyla > Bovidae > Capricornis > Capricornis sumatraensis. Next base: position 28,143,060 of record NC_091070.1, on the reverse strand, counting down.
CTGCTTTTATAGTGTCCCACAGGTTTTGGGTTGTTGTGTTTTCATTTTCATTAGTTTCTATGCATATTTTGATTTCTTTTTTGATTTATTCTGTGATTTATTTGTTGGTTATTCAGAAGTGTGTTGTTCAACCTCCATATGTTGGAATTTTTAATAGTTTTTCTTCTGTAATTGAGATCTAATCTTAAAGCATTATGGTCAGAAAAGATGGTTGGAATGATTTCAATTTTTTTTAATTTATCAAGGTTAGATTTATGGCCCAGGATATGATCTATCCTGGAGAAGGTTCCATGAGCACTTGAGAAAAAGGTGAAATTCATTTTTTGGGGGTGAAATGTCCTATAGATATCAATTAGGTCTAACTGGTCTAATGTATCATTTAAAGTTTGTGTTTCTTTGTTAATTTTCTGTTTAGTTGATCTGTCCATAGGTGTGAGTGGGGTATTAAAGTCTCCCACTATTATTGTGTTATTGTTAATTTCCCCTTTCATACTTGTTAGCATTTGTCTTACATATTGCAGTGCTCCTATATTGGGTGCATATATATTTATAATTGTTATATCTTCTTCTTGGATTGATCCTTTGATCATTATGTAGTGTCCTTCTTTATCTCTTTTCACAGCCTTTGTTTTAAAGGCTATTTTATCAGATATGAGTATTGCCACTCCTGCTTTCTTTTGGTCTCTATTTGCGTGGAATATCTTTTTCCAGCCCTTCACTTTCAGTCTGTATGCATCCCTTGTTTTGAGGTGGGTCTCTTGTAAGCAGCATATAGAGGGGTCCTGTTTTTGTATCCATTCGGCCAATCTTTGTCTTTTGGTTGGGGCATTCAACCCGTTTACGTTTAAGGTAATTATTGATAAGTATGATCCTGTTACCATTTACTTTATTGTTTTGGGTTCGGGTTTATACACCCTTTTTGTGTTTCCTGTCTAGAGAATATCTTTTAGAATTTGTTGGAGAGCTGGTTTGGTGGTGCTGAAGTCTCTCAGCTTTTGCTTGTCTGTAAAGCTTTTGATTTCTCCTTCGTATTTGAATGAGATCCTTGCTGGGTACAGTACTCTGGGCTGTAGCTTATTTTCTTTCATCACTCTAAGTATGTCTTGCCATTCCCTCCTGGCCTGAAGAGTTTCTATTGAAAGATCAGCTGTTATCCTTATGGGAATCCCCTTGTGTGTTATTTATTGTTTTTCCCTTGCTGCTTTTAATATTTGTTCTTTGTGTTTGATCTTTGTTAATTTGATTAATATGTGTCTTGGGGTGTTTCGCCTTGGGTTCTACACCTAAAGCAACTAGAAAAGGAAGAATCGGAGAACCCCAGAGTTAGTAGAAGGAAAGAAATCTTAAAAATTAGGGCAGAAATAAATGCTAAAGAAACAAAAGAGACCATAGCAAAAATCAACAAAGCCAAAAGCTGGTTCTTTGAAAGGATAAGTAAAATTGACAAACCATTAGCCAGACTCATCAAGAAGCAAAGAGAGAAAAATCAAATCAATAAAATTAGAAATGAAAATGGAGAGACCACAACAGACAACACAGAAATACAAAGGATCATAAGAGACTATTATCAGTAATTATATGCCAATAAAATGGACAACGTGGAAGAAATGGACAAATTCTTAGAAAAGTACAATATTCCAAAACTGAACCAGGAAGAAATAGAAAATCTTAACAGACCCATCACAAGCACGGAAATTGAAACTGTAATCAGAAATCTTCCAGCAAACAAAAGCCCAGGTCCAGACGGCTTCACAGCTGAATTCTACCAAAAATTTAGAGAAGAGCTAACACCTATTCTACTCAAACTCTTCCAGAAAATTGCAGAGGAAGGTAAACTTCCAAACTCATTCTATGAGGCCACCATCACCCTAATACCAAAACCTGACAGATACTACAAAAAAGGAAAACTACAGGCCAATATCACTGATGAGCATAGATGCAAAAACCCCCAACAAAATTATAGCAATCAGAATCCAACAACACATTAAAAAGATCATACACCATGACCAAGTGGGCTTTATCCCAGGGATGCAAGGATTCTTCAATATCCACAAATCAATCAATGTAATTCGCCACATTAACAAATTGAAAAATAAAAGCCATATGATTATCTCAATAGATGCAGAGAAGGCCTTTGACAAAATTCAACATCCATTTATGATAAAAACTCTCCAGAAAGCAGGAATAGAAGGAACATACCTCAACATAATAAAAGCTATATATGACAAACCCACAGCAAACATTATCCTCAATGGTGAAAAATTGAAAGCATTTCCCCTAAAGTCAGGAACAAGACAAGGGTGCCCACTTTCACCGCTACTATTCAACATAGTTCTGGAAGTTTTGGCCACAGCAATCAGAGCAGAAAAAGAAATAAAAGGAATCCAAATTGGAAAATAAGAAGTAAAACTCTCACTGTTTGCAGATGACATGATCCTCTACATGGAAAACCCTAAAGACTCCACCAGAAAATTACTAGAGCTAATCAATGAATATAGTAAAGTTGCAGGATATAAAATCAACACACAGAAATCCCTTGCATTCCTATACACTAATAATGAGAAAGTAGAAAAAGAAATTAAGGAAACAATTCCATTCACCATTGCAATGAAAAGAATAAAATACTTAGGAATATATCTACCTAAAGAAACTAAAGACCTATATATAGAAAACTATAAAGCACTGATGAAAGAAATCAAAGAGGACACTAATAGATGGAGAAATATACCGTGTTCATGGATTGGAAGAATCAATATAGTGAAAATGAGTATACTACCCAAAGCAATTTACAAATTCAATGCAACCCCTATCAAGCTACCAGCGATATTTTTCACAGAACTAGAACAAATAATTTCAAGATTTGTATGGAAATACAAAAACACTCGAATAGCCAAAGGAATCTTGAGAAAGAAGAATGGAACTGGAGGAATCAACTTGCCTGACTTCAGGCTCTACTACAAAGCCACAGTCATCAAGACAGTATGGTACTGGCACAAAGACAGAAATATAGATCAATGGAACAAAATAGAAAGCCCAGAGATAAATCCACACACATATGGGCACCTTATCTTTGACAAAGGAGGCAGAATATACAATGGAGTAAAGACAATCTTTTTAACAAGTGGTGCTGGGGAAACTGGTCAACCACTTGTAAAAGAATGAAACTAGATCACTTTCTAACACCACACATGAAAATAAACTCAAAATGGATTAAAGATCTAAATGTAAGACCAGAAACTATAAAACTCCTAGAGGAGAACATAGGCAAAACACTCTCAGACATAAATCACAGCAGGATCCTCTATGATCCACCTCCCAGAATTCTGGAAATAAAAGCAAAAATAAACAAATGGGATCTAATTAAAATTAAAAGCTTCTGCACAACAAAGGAAAATATAAGCAAGGTGAAAAGACAGCCTTCTGAATGGCAGAAAATAATAGCGAATGAAGCAACTGACAAACAACTAATCTCAAAAATATACAAGCAACTTATGCAGCTCAATTCCAGAAAAATAAACGACCCAATCAAAAAATGGGCCAAAGAACTAAATAGACATTTCTCCAAAGAAGACATACGGATGGCTAACAAACTCATGGGAAGATGCTCAACATCACTTACTGTTAGAGAAATGCAAATCAAAACCACAATGAGGTACCACTTCACACCAGTCAGAATGTCTGCGATCCAAAAATCTGCAAGCAATAAATGCTGGAGAGGGTGTGGAGAAAAGGGAACCCTCCTACACTGTTGGTGGGAATGCAAACTAGTACAGCCACTATGGAGAACAGTGTGGAGATTCCTTAAAAAATTGCAAATAGAACTGCTATATGACCCAGCAATCCCACTGCTGGGCATACACACCGAGGAAACCAGAATTGAAAGAGACACATGTACCCCAGTGTTCATCGCAGCACTGTTTATAATAGCCAGGACATGGAAACAACCTAGATGTCCATCAGCAGATGAATGGATAAGAAAGCTGTGGTACGTATACACAATGGAGTATTACTCAGCTGTTAAAAAGAATACATTTGAATCAGTTCTGATGAGATGGATGAAACTGGAGCCAATTATACAGAGTGAAGTAAGCCAGAAAGAAAAACATCAATACAGTATACTAACACATATATATGGAATTTAGAAAGATGGCAATGATGACCCTGTATTCAAGACAGCAAAAAAGATACAGATGCGTATAGCGGACTTTTGGACTCAGAGGGAGAGGGAGAGGGTGGGATGATTTGGGAGAATGGCATTGAAACATGTACACTATCATGTAAGAATCGAATCACCAGTCTATGTACGATGCAGGATACAGCATGCTTGGGGCTGGTGCACGGGGATGACCCAGAGGGATGTTGTGGGGAGGGAGGTAGGAGGGGGGTTCATGTTTGGGATTGCATGCACACCCGTGGTGGATTCATGTCAATGTATGGCAAAACCAATACAGTACTGTAAAGTAAAATAAAGTAAAAATAAAAATTTAAAAATAAATAAATTAATTAAGAAACCTACAACTGAAAAAAAAAAAAGTTAAATCCTGGATGAAGGTTTTTTCCTTCTCAAACGTCCAAATAGGAGGTTATTGCAACTGAATCCAGGCCTTTCATTAGACCCAGCCTGCTCCCCTCTCTTTCCTCTGCCACCAGAAATTAAGGTTCAAAGATGAAAGTTGGGCTTGGTAGTATAGGGAAATGGGGGTTGAGTGGGCATTAGATATTAGAAGATTACTTAGATATCTATCCTGGGACACCAGCCTGTTGGTATTTCAGATATACAGACATATAACAAATTCATTCCTTGGAGGGTTCGTGTAGAAGAATGACTAAAACATAGGACGGAATATTTGATTACCTGGTTTAATATTACCTATCAGAACTCTAATCTCATTGTGATTCCTAACAATTCCTTCTACCCAGAGATGATTATTGGAACACTTTAGGGCAAAGCTTTTCTGTCTTCCTTCCCTGTTTTGAATCTAGGAATTTTTTTTTTTTTTTAAATCTTCCAAAGTACAATAAACTGTAATATTTATAATTGAACAATTACTTTCTATGATATTAAAAATACATTTATAATATAACTTTAAGAGATTTATTGTGTCTGTACCTAATTACTACACACAGAATTGGCAAGAGTGTTTGTACCTACCCAATGGCCATTCTTTCTCCTTTTCTTGATAATTTAACTCTGATTTTTTTTTTTGGTTGCAATGTATTTAGCCCATAAGAAATGATACAAGAGGGTACCAAATATTGAATAAATCATGGAAAAATCTTTTTACCAGGTACTGACTTTCTCAGCCTCCTTGCATTTAGCATTTGCTATATGACCCACTTCTGGCAAATAAGAGGTAGCAGCAAGTCTACCGAGGTAGGGAGATTTCTGGAAATATCACCCCTCCTCATAATAAATCAGGAGCTTTATTTATAATTTACTTCTTTTTCTCCAGGTTGTTGCTTGGATCTGTGGCCAAGAGAAATAAGATTTAAGAAATGCTGCCTGATGAGGATGGCAAGGAAGAAGGATAGAAAGAGTATAGTTTCTCAATCAGATTGCAGAAAAAGCTAGGAATAGACTATCTCCACATGAGTAATATGATTTTCTGTGCCTTACAGCTAAATACAACTTATATTTCCCCTCTTACAAGCAGAGCTTTGATGAACATTTACATAGATAACTCTTTATTCACATTCATGATTATGTCTGTATGATAAATTTCTAAAGATAGAATTATTAATTCATAGGAAAGGCAAAACACTAAAGCTTTTGATATATGTTGCTCAAGTTCCTCAAGAAAGATAGCACAAACTGTGGATTCAATAAGCACTATAGAAACTCTTTTTTCCTTCCTGGTGGCTCAGATGGTTAAGATTCTGCCAGCAGTGCAGGAGACTTGAGTTCTATCCCTGGGTCAGGGAGATCTCCTGGAGAAGGGAATGGCAACCCACTCCAGTGTTCTTGCCTGGAGAATGCCATGGACAGAGGAGCCTGGTGGGGTACAGTCCATAGGATCACAAAGATTTGGACAAGACTAAGTGACTCACACTTTCACAGAAACTTTTTTTGATATAAAACTGTACCAAAAATGTTAATTTTCCTTAAGAAGGTCCTATATACCTGAAACTTTCTGAAAAGTCCATTAAAATTCCAAGAGAAAACAGAGGATCCATAAAGTCTAGAAAATATAATCAAATATATAGAATGTCATAAAGAACATTTTCTATTTGTAAGTTCAGTTCAGTCACTCAGTCGTGTCTGACTCTGCAACTCCATGGACAGGTTTGCCTGTCCATCACCAACTCCCAGAGCCTGCCCAGACTCATGTCCATTGACTTGGTGATGCCATCCAACCATCTGATCCTCTGTCATCCCCTCTCCTCTTGCCTTCAATCTTTTCCAGGATCAGGGTCTTTTCCAGTGAGTCAGTTCTTCTTATCAGGTTGCCAAAGTAAGTGCATGAATAAATTTTTAAAAATTATCTGTTTCCAGACTTACGTACAACTGGTAAAATTACCACCTGACAAAGCTGTTTCAGTTTCAGAGTTTAAGTACCTTGATTAGCATGTGCAAGAAATCTCCATTGCACAGCAGAGTTGCATGGCTAACGTGATGTTCCCTGAAGACTGTCTCTGGATAGCGTAAAGTAAAACTGTCCCTGGAATTCTATTCTCAGATACTTAGGGTTGAGTTTCTAAAATAAAAAGTCCCTACTGGCTCATCTTCTTAGCCTCCCATCTTTAGTAAAGATCATTCCAAAGCATCATAAAGCTGAACATCAGCAAAAGCATACAAATGCAGTGCAATAGTGGGGAAGCATACGGCAGGCTGATTGCTCCAATATACCTCTAATTAATGACACAGCAGAACCCTATTATCAGGTTAGTTAACTGAGAGGTGAAAGAAAGGTTGAAGGTACAGAATGTCCTTTTGAGAAGTTTTTAGTTGTCAATATCTGTATTATAGCTCCATTCAACAGATCTTTTCTGTGTATACCACTGACGATTTCTAATATCTAAATTCATACGCTAAGATATGTTTAAAGCAAATTTCTGGGCCATAAAATGTTATTTCTCTTGACAAACAATTTATTTCCAGCTTCTTCTGGGTTCAGTTTACAGTAGGAATGCACAACATTTTAAAATATCTATTCACTCTATCAATTGCTATCTGCTCTCTAATAAAATGGGTCTATTTACTTCTAGATATATATTCAATTTGAATATCACATACATGGACTGTGAGATCATCAACATGGTCTTTCACCTTGAAATATTTACAAAATAATTGAGAGTACATAAGGAGAATTAACTGTGACATGTATACAGTGAAAATACCAGGTAAAGAATTGAAGTTACACTCCCACAAGCCACCTTCCTAATGAGCTTCTGGCCACCAAAACTCTGAGGCAATACATTTCTGTTGTTCTCAGCCACCCAGTTCTGGATACTTTGTAAAAGCAGCTCTGAGAAAAATTAATATGGCTGTTTTCTCCATAGTATTATCACTCACCATCTAAAAGTCACCTCATTTGTTTACTTATTTACATTCTGTCTCTTCCACAGAGTATGCTTCATGAGAGCAGAGGCCACAGAAGCTGAAGATCCATAGTGAAAGTGAAAGTAAAGTCGTTCAGTCGTGCCCTACTCTTTGCAACCCTATGGACTATAGCCTACCAGGCTCCTCCCTCCATGGGATTCTCCAGGCAAGAGTACTGGAGTGGGTTGCCATTGCCTTCTCCAGGGGATTTTCCCGACCCAGGGATCGAACCCAGGTCTCCTACATTCCAGCCAGACGCTTTAACCTCTGAGCCACCAGGGAAGCCCAACAGTACTCAACTGCCTAAAGTGAAGTCACTCAGTTGTGTCTGACTCTTTGCGACCCCACGGACAGAGTAGCCTGCACCAGTCTACTCCATCCATGGGATTTTCTAGGCAAGAGTACTGGAGTGGGTTGCCATTTCATCCACCTTTGAGGGATTTAGGAAAGTTTATGAATTAAAATGTAAAGCATCTATATATTCATTAACTGAACACATATTTGAAGAAGGCAATGGCACCCTACTCTAGTATTCTTGCCTGGAAAATCCCATGGATGGGGGAGCCTGGTAGGCTGCAGTCCATGGAGTCGCTAAGAGTCGGACACGATGGAGCGACTTCACTTTCACTTTTCACTTTCATGCACTGGAGAAGGAAATGGCAACCCACTCCAGTGTTCTTGCCTGGAGAATACCAGGGAAGGCGGAGCCTGGTGGGCTGCCATCTATGGGGTCGCACAGAGTTGGACACAACTGAAGCGATTTAGCAGCAGCAGCAGCACATATATTTAAGTACTGTGTGTTCCAGGTAATGCTAAAGTGCTGAGTTCATTGTTTAGATTAGCTGAATGAAGCATATGATGGGACAAATAAGAATGGGGGGGGGAGGGTCAAGTATTTAATCTCATAGGACCTGGTAAGTCACCACAGGCTATGGATTTTTGGTCTAAGTACCACAAAAAGTTATTAGAAGGTTCAATTAAGAGTTTGTCATGTTCTTGATGTTATGCATAGAAAGTACTGAAGATGCCAACTACTAGAGCTCATCAATGAATTTGGTAAAGTTTCAGGATACAAAACTAATATACAGAAATCTATTGTGTTTCTATAAACTAACAACAAACTTTCTCAGAAAGAGAAAGTAAGGAAAAAAATTCCATGTACCATCACATCAAAAATAATAAAATAACTTGGAATAAACTGACCTAAGGAGGCAAAAGACCTGTACTTGGAAAACTATCACATGCTGATGAAAGAAATTGAAGATGACACTAATAGATGAAAAGATATACCATGTGCTTGGAATGGCAGAATCAATATTGTCAAAGTGTTCATATTACCAAAAGCAATCTACAGATTCAATGCAATCCCAATGGCATTTTTCACAGAACTAAAACAAATAATTTTAAAATTTGTATGGAAACACAAAAGACCCCAAATAACCAAAACATCTTGAGAAGAACAGAGTTGGAGGAATCATGCTCCCTGACTTCAGACTGTATTACATATCTACAGTCATCAAAACAGTATTGGTACTGGCACAAAAACACAAATATAGATCAATGGAACAGAATAGAGGGTCCATAAATAAACCCATGAATTTAAGGTCAAACTACAACAAAGTGGAGGAAAAACAGTCAATTTAATAACTGGTATTGGGGAAACTGGACAACTACATGTAAAAGAATGAAATTAGAACATTCTCTAACAATATACACAAATATAAACTCAAAATGAATTAAAGACCTAAATGTAAGATCAGATACCATAAAACTCCTAGAGGAAAAATATAGGCGACCACTCTGTAACATAAATCATAGCAATGTTTTTGAAACTATCTCCTAAAGCAAAGAAAATAAAAGCAAAAATAAGCAAATGGGATGTAATTAAGGTTAAAAAACTTTTGTACATCACAGGAAACCATAAAGAAACAAAAAAGATAATGTGCTGAATGGGAGAAAATATTTGCAAATGCTCTGACTAAAAATGGGGTTAAAATCCAGCACATATAAACAGCTTATACAACTCAGCATCCCAGGAATTAGGAAGCCACTCAGTAAGATGGCAGGTGGGGCTACGATGGAGACTCCATATATACTGGATGCATGTTACTCATGAGCTTTTCCAATTTCACATGACAGTGCTTTGATTAATCATAGTCATTATCATTTCTGGCTACCCCTGTGTTCTAGGCTTGATGTTTATGCTTTATATACATCACTATGTAATATTTGTAAAATGCCACACAGTAAGTAAAATTATTCCTCTCATATAGATTAAGCATCTGATTATGAGATGGCAGTAAATGTCCAAGACCTTAAAGCTATGCAATAAAGTGATCGGAGTTTTAACCCAGTCAAAATTGTTCTTAACTCCTATTCTGTACTGTTTCACTCTGACTTGTAAAGATTTCAGTGAGTAATAAATAAGGGCTGTGAGAAGAATTAAAAATAGGGTGGATAAGATCAATATTTTTGTCTCTTTAGTGTGGAGATATATATACATCTGTAGCTACAGATAAAACACACAGAGACATACACACATATCAACTCTCAATAGGGAAAAAAAAAACTTTTAGTAGTAAAACAGGTAAAATTCTCTAGTCATAGGTAACTTTAGTTTCAGATCAATACTTTGGCTTACTAAAGAAGAAGCTTCTTTGAGCCAAAATGAGAATCTTCTTTGAAAAAGAAAAAAAAATGTCATTTTTATTGCTTGCTCTGTGTTCCCATTCATTGGTTGCTTAGAGAATAAATCAAAGTGACAGTGAGCTAAAATGAAAATCAAGTTTTGCTAGCTTTTTCATTTAAAGAATTCTTCAAAAACCTGAAAGTGAAAGAAAAAATGAAAGTCATTCTTATTGCTAATGAAATGTTTCCTTGATATCCAGCAGTATGTGGCTGGAAGAAAAATGACTTGGACTTAACTAGAGACAGTGCATTTACAACCTGGTAATTAAGCAGATATGAGCTGTCACAGTGATTGCTACAATGCACTGGCTCTGAAATGCACACTCTAGATTAAATGATACCTGAATAGTGAAGGCACCACCCTGTAGTCTTGGCTAATCTACATGAAATGATGGCATTAGGAAGTCACTCCTGCTGGCCCCCACTAAAGCCTGTTCCTATACACCTGCTGGAAAAGCAGGTGTTTTTTTCCCATAGAGCTGATTTAAAAAATAAGGTTAAAAGATGACAGCTGTGAGAAAATGAAGCCATTCTCTGGAGAGTAGCTGCCCTGCAGGAAAAGGAAAACAGTTCTTGGAAGCCATCCCTGCAGCACTTTATTAGTCAGATGTGAGAGAGGCCAGCTCCACTAGAACTTGAGCTGAAAGTTTCCTTTTAAGCCTCTATTAGGCAATATAGCAGAGACATTACTTTGCCGACTAAGGTCCGTCTAGTCAAGGCTACGGTTTTACCTGCGGTCATATATGGATGTGAGAGTTGGACTGTGAAGAAAGCTGAGCACTGAAGGATGAGATGGCTGGATGGCGTCACCGATTCAATGGACGTGAGTCTGAGTGAACTCTGGAAGTAGGTGATGGACAGGGAGGCCTGGCATGCTGCGATTCATGGGGTCGCAAAGAGTCAGACACGACTGAGCAACTGAACTGAACTAGGCAATATAATTTTCACTTTTTAATAAAATAGAAATGAACTCCTATCACAATATATTCACTGGACATTTGCCCCACAAATATTTGTTGAGCAATTATTAAAATAATATTAATGGCAATGCTAAAATGCCCCCAAAAAACTAAAGAATGTTATAAATAAGGAAATTTTGAAGTACCAAAATCAAAAATTTTAATTCAGTATTTAGCATTTCTAAACACATGCTAACAGGTTGTTGTTGCTGTTAATTAAGGTCATTTGGCTGTACTGCTCAGGGATATAAAAATCTTTTCATGAGGAAGATTTCAAACTAAAATATTTTTTATTAAATTCCTAATGTGCAAAGTACCGTTGTGCGGAGGAATTTAATGATGAATAACATATTCTTCTTGCTTTAAGGGGGCTAAGAGCCTGGAGAAGCAAGTGGACATATAGACAGTAAAATTCAAGTTACAACTATGCTTACATGATGAAAGTGTCCTACAAACATATAAAGGAGGACAATAAAACTTAAGTGGGACAATTAGGGAACCATTTAAGGAGATTAGAGTTGAACCTGCTTTTGTATATAAACTGTAAATTAGGGTGGAATATGCTGGCAAAAAGACCAAAAAGAGCAATGAAAACCAACAGAAGCAATTACAAAATTTGGGAAATGACAACTAGTATTATGGTTTGAGACTAGAAGTGGGAATGGTGGAAGAAAGATTTTAACAGGAGATAAAAATGGAGTGACCACAGATAGGCTAAGGAATGTCAGCTTTGTTTTTATAGAAAGTCAGGAAACATCAGCAGTGCTTGAGCAAATCAAGGTCAAGATCACAATAGTGCTTTAGGAGTATAAAGCCTGGAGCTACACTGGGGACAGAGAAATAGGGTTGGTTTCAAGTCTTTCACAATAGTCCCAGTGAAACATGATGGGGCCTCAAAAGAATATATTGGCAGTAGGGATGAGGGAAGAGATGTCAGTAACACTTAAGAAATAGTATTAGTTGTTAGTAGATGGAGTTTTAGGTTAGAAGTGAAGATTTCCTGATAACTGCTGGAAATTCTGAACTCAGGTCAAGAGAAGTCAAATTTGATAATATAGATCTGGGAGTCCTCTGCACCAGATTAAGGTGTTAGGTTTACAGAAGTAGATGTAGGTGTCCAGAGAAAGAAAATACAGCAATTACTAAGGAGTATACTTTGTGAAATACCAGTGTTTATTAGCTTAAGAAGTGGAAACATCAAAGAAGGGAAGTACAGTGAACCAAAAAAGGCAGTAAGAGGCAGAAGTGGTCTAGGCTATAAGGAAGCCAAGTTGAATGGATTGCAAAAGGCAAGAGTTTATCCTTCTGATTTGTAGGCATCAGTGCCATTGGCAGGCAGACTCAAGGCAATGTGATGGCCAAAGTAAAATTTCCTAAGGTGGGGCAGTAAAAAACAAAGAATGGAAAGATACTGAAGACAGCTTTTTGTAACATTCAGTTCGGGTCAGCTGCTCAGTTATGTCCAACTCTTTGTGACCCCATGGACTGCAGCACGCCAGGCTTCCCTGTCCATCACCAACTTCTGGTGCTAGCTCAAAATCATGTTGATTGAGAGGGTGATGCCATCCAACCATCTCATCATCTATCCTCCCCTTCTCCTCCTCCTTCAGTCTTTCCCAGTGATAGCTTGTGCTGAATGATGTCGAATTCATGATCTCTGAAGAAGACTTAGCTTCAGGACCAGGGACCAGGCTTGATCACTTAGAGGTTTTGTGTAGCAGAGATTTGTTAAAGTAAGAAAAGGGACAGAGAAAGCTTCTGCCATAGACATCAGAAGAGGGGCAGAGAATGCCCCCACTCATTAGTTTTACCAAGGCCTTATATACTTTTACCAGACTCATTCCCACAACATACATCTTAAATTAACAAGACTGGAATTAACAAAAGAAAGGTCTTACCAGGCTCACTCTCACAACTTCTTAAGATAACAAGATTAGTCATAAAACCTTCTGGTTAAGGAGAAACATGTCCTCCAGCAAGATACTTTGTTATATTGACTAAAACAAAGCAATGTAGAAAATAATTATTTTTTTTTAAAAAAAGCAATGTAGAAAGTGTCCTTGTCTCCTTGAGAGCCCCAGACTACTTTCTCCTTCTCGAGGGCTCTGGACGCCTTTTTCCTCCTGGGGAACCCTGGACTTCTTATGAACCTACCTAGGAATTTACTGTCTCACCAGCATCAAGGGTCTTTCCTAATGAGTCAGTTCTTCACATCAGGTGGCAAAAGTACTGGAGCTTCAGCTTTAGCATCATTCCTTCCAAAGAAATCCCAGGGTTGATCTCCTTCAGAATGGACTGGTTGGATCTCCTTGCAGTCCAAGGGACTCTCAAGAGTCTTCTCCAACACCACAGTTCAAAAGCATCAATTCTTCAGCACTCAGCCTTCTTCACAGTCCAACTCTCACATCCATACATGACCACAGGAAAAATCATAGCCTTGACTAGATGGACCTTAGTCGGCAAAGTAATGTCTCTGCTTTTGAATATACTGTCTAGTTTGGTCATAACTTTTCTTCCAAGGAGTAAGCATCTTTTAATTTCATGGCTGCAGTCACCATCTGCAGTGATTTTGGAGCGCAAAAAATAAAGTCTGCCACTGTTTCCGATGTTTCCCCATCTATTTCCCATGAAGTGATGGGACCAGATGCCATGATCTTCATTTTCTGAATGTTGAGCTTTAAGCCAGCTTTTTTTGCTCTCCTCTTTCACTTTCATCAAGAGGCTTTTTAGCTCCTCTTCACTTTCTGCCATAAGGGTGGTGTCATCTGCCTATCTGAGGTTATTGATATTTCTCCCAGCAATCTTGATTCCAGCTTTTGTTTCTTCCAGTCCAGCGTTTCTCATGATGTACTCTGCATATAAGTTAAACAAACAGGGTGACAATATACAGCCTTGACGTACTCCTTTTCCTATTTGGAACCAGTCTGTTGTTCCATACATGACTACTGAAAAAACCATAGCTTTCACTAGATGAACCTCTGTCAGCAAAGTAATATCTACGCTCTTTAAAATGCTGTCTAGGCTAGTCATAGTTTTTCCTCCAAGGAGCAAGCTTCTTTTAATTTCATGGCTGCGGTCACAATCTGCAGTGATTTTGGAGCCCAAGAAAATAAAGTCTGTCACAGTTTCCATTGTTTCCCCATCTATTTAGCATGAAGTGACGGGACTGGATGCCATGAACTTATTTTTTTAAACGTTAAGTTTTCAGCCAGCTTTTTCACTCTCCTCTTTCACTTTCATCAAGAGACTCTTTAGTTCCTCTTTGCTTTCTGCCATGAGGGTGTTGTCATCTGCATATCTGAGGTTATTGATATTTCTCCTGGTGATCTTGATTCCAACTGTGCTTCATCCAGTCCAGCATTTCATATGATGTACTCTGCATATAAGTTAAATAAGCCACGTGACAATATACAGCTTTGACGTGATCCTTTCCTAATATGGAGCGAGTCCATTGTTCCATGTCAAGTTCTAACTGTTGCTTCTTGACTTTCATACAGATTTCTCAGGAGGCAGGTAAGGTGGTCTGATGGTCCCATCTCTTTAAGAATGTTACTCAGTTTGTTGTGATCCACACAGTCAAAGGCTTTAGCATAGTCAATGAAGCAGAAGTAGGTGTTTTCTTGGAATTCTCTTGCTTTTCCTGTGATCCAACAGATGTTGGCAATTTGATCTCTGGTTCCTCTGACTTTTTAAAATCCAGCTTGAACATCTGGAAGTTCTTGGTTCAGATACTATTGAAGCCTAGCTTGGAGAATTTTGAGCATTACTTTTAAGCATGTGAAATGAGTGCAATTGTGCAGAAGTTTGAACATTCTTTGGCATTGCCTTTCTTTGAGATTGGCATAAAAACTGACCTTCTCCAGTCCTGTGGCCACTGCTGAGTTTTCCAAATTTGCTGGCATATTGAGCACAGCACTTTCACAGCATCATCTTTTAGGATTTGAAGCTGCTCAGCTGGAATTTTATCACCTACACTAGCTTTGATTGTAGTGATGCTTCCTAAGGCCCACTTGACTTCACATTCCAGGAAGTCTGGCTCTAGGTGAATGATCACACCATCTTGGTTTTCTGGGTCATTAAGATCTCTTTTGTATAGTTCTTCTGTGTATTCTTGCCATCTTTTCTTAATATATTTTGCTTCTGTTAGGTCCATACTGTTTCTGTCCTTTATTGTGCCCATCTTTGCAATCAATGCAAATAAATAAAATGTTCCCTTGGTGTCTTTAATTTTCTTGAAGAGATCTCTAGTTTTTCCCATTCTATTATTTCCTCTACTTCTTTGCATTGATCACTAAGGAAGGCTTTCTTATCTCTCCTTGCTTTTTTTTTTTTGGTACTCTGCATTCAGATGGATATTTCTTGTCTTTTTTCCTTTGCCATTCACTTCTCTTTCCTCGGGTATTTGTAAGGCCTCCTCAGACAACCATTTTGCCTTTTTGCATTTCTCTTTCTGGGGATGGTTTTGATCACCGCCTCCTGTATAATGTTATGATGTGCTATGTTATGAACCTCCATAACATAACATGTGTGTTATGTTATGAAACTCCATCCATAGTTCTTCAGGCACTCAGATCTAATCCCTTGAATCTATTTGTCACTTCCACTGTATAATCATAAGGAATTTGATTTAGATCATACCTGAATTATCTAGTGGTTTTCCCTACTTTCTTCAATTAAGGTTGAATTTTGCAATAGAGTTTAAGATGAGTGAGTATAGTGAATGGGAAGCAGAGTCAAAGGATGCTTTTAAGAGTGAGGACACAAAAGAATGTCCATGCACATCAAGGAAATCTGGAAGAGAAAATGTGAAGAATGAAGTTGTGAGAGAAAGGATCTAAAAAGAGCAAGGGGAAAACATAAAAGGGTTGACTATACAGCTGGCCAGGGCAAGACAGAATGTTTAAAAATGCAGAAGATATTGAGGTGGGTGGGAAGAAAGCCTACGGATTCAGTAAGAAGTTTAGCAGTTTGAAGTGATGGCCAAGAACAAGCCTAACCTAGTTCAAAGAAGGAAGAAAGGATTAGAAATGAGGCTGAATGAAATTTAGGTAAGGAAATTTGGTGGTTTAAGTCAACCAAGATAAAGATAGAAGCAGAGTCGGAGAAGACAAAACCTGGATAGCTAATGGTATTTCCATCTGTGATGATTAATTCTATGTATCAGCTTGACTAGGCTATGGTGTATGCAGATTAAACATTATTTCTTGGTATGTCTGTGAGGACATTCGCCCTCCCCCATTTGAGTGGGCATCATTCAATCTGTTGAATAGAACAAAACACCAGAGCAAGAAAGGATTTGTCCTTTTCTTCCTGTCCACTTGATCTGGGACATCAGTCTTCACCTGCATTTGTACTAGGATTTATATCATTTGCTCCTCTGGTTTTCTGGCCTTGGACTCAGACTGGAATTACACATCCAGCTTTTCTGGGTCTCTAGCTTGCAGACAGAAGATCAAGAGATTTCTCAGTCTCATCTACCTATTCATCCATCCATTTATCTTTCTTTCAATCTTCTATCTGGCCCCCATTGTTCTCTTTCTCTGGAGAATGCTGACTAATACACCATCTCTGCCCAAATACCTGTAGTGTGTTGTGTGTGTATACATACATATACGCATATATCTGTTTTCTCTCCCATAAATATTTAATATTAATTTCTGATCTTGTTTATTGTGAAATTAGATTACGTTTGAAGAAATGCCTTTGCCACTAAAATCAAACTATTATAATGAGAATTATTGTAACTGATGGGGACAAAAGTTAAGGCATAGAAATGGAAAAGGGAAGTCTCTCTAAAAGGTCACATGTATGTAGTGTTTTTGCAACGGTCAAAGCACTTTTACATGCTATGTGATCTTTTTTTAGGTGACAGAGTATAATTCTGGAATCATCTAGGGAGGAATATTTTCCCAAGTCTTTCAATGAAGAAATCAACTTTGACCACACAGATCCTCGTCTTCTAAGTCTTGATACAGAGCAATATCTGTTGCAGTTTTCACATCATGTTGGTTTTCTGTTCAGATAAAGATGTTAAATGGTTTTATTTTTAACAAGAGTAGAAATATGGAAGGGATGCAATCTTTTCAATGTTCAAGTTTGTACAGTTAAGTTTTATGTCTAATATTTATGTATTAATTTCCTATTTATAAGTTTTCAGAAAATCTAAATGTCCATTATGTATTCCTTTGAATTCCAAGATAATCTTCTGTTGCAAGAGTATGAGCACTATCAATAATCAGCTTCCTCAAAGCTAAACCCTGAAAAGAGCTTTACTCTGGCCAAAAAAAAAGTCAAACTTTAGAGGAATTACTGGAGAGAAAAGAAACTGCATTTTGATAGTATTAATTATTTAATTGAAACTTGCAGTCTGGATATTCAAGAAGCTTTTGACATATCCCACATTACAGTCAGACACTAGAGAAATAGCAACACAAAAATGTTTTTGTTGCCTGAGGCATGTTTTTATTTGAGACTCAATGAGTCAGTCCTATATCAGCAACAAAAATACAGACGTTTCTTCTCCAGGTTGGTTTGTGAGGATTTAGGGGTTAACATCTCTGAAGAGCTTAAGTAATATGTGCCAAAGTAGGTTTGTTGTTTTATCTGGTTTAGAATTGTTTATAGATAGAGACAAGCTTTTATTAAATTCTGTCAGCTTTTCTTTCCCACTTAATAGGAAAGAAAATATGTCATAGCCTGAGCAGCAAAATAAAAAAAAAAAAAAATGCATTCTTCCAGGGAGTATGTTAAAGTCACTAACCCAGGGTTTCATCCTGGCTTCTTTTAGCAGGACCAGTATCAAGGGACAGTTTCTGTTGAGTCTCACCTAAAATTTATATTATACCAAATTATTTAGGATCTGAAAAATGGTGGGGCTGAGTGTCTCAGTGCTTTCTAGAGCTTCAGGGGTCCCATTTTCTGAGGTTGGTTCTTTCCCCATGGTTCTGTCTCAGGTATGTAATTTAAGACAGCTGCCATATTATTCTGGAGGTTAAGTTGAGGGCTTCCTTGGGTAATTGAGGTCACCTTCATGTGGGCAGGAGTTGGTCTGAGGTAATTTCATTTTTTTATAATCTTTTTTTTTTTTCCTTTTCTCTGAAGATGGCTTCAGAGATGGCTATAAAAGAGAATGAAATGCTCTATTTTTAGCTGGAGATAGGTTCATGAATGTTTAGGTTTTAAATTTGTTGTACTATACATGTTACATAAAATCCTTCGTATATATAAAACTGTTATTTCAAAACTTCGTAAATACTTAAAATTTTTTCTTCCTAAAATTGTGTATTCACAGAAATTAAGATTCTTCCTTTACTCTGTTTCCTGTGCTTTTCTCTGATTTGCACTTGTGAGGAGAGAAGCAAAATTACACAATTTTCTAAAAATCAACTCTTTCAAATGCTAAGGATTTTGGACTACAGCTATGGGTTGAAGCCAATTAATTACCTTTAATAATTTAGAATTTAAAAGAGCATTTTATATAATTTTTTGCATTCTCTCTCTCTTTGCATTGCACCTATGTTATAAAATTTTTAACTTACTTTTAAAATGCTGCAGAGGTGTAGCATTGCACACATTGGATATTTAGCATAAAATGACCTAATGTTTAGAGTGAAATGACTGAAATCAGATGGGAGAATATCTTCCTGCTGCACTCAACCCCCAGCCCCCAACTTGTCTGCTAGGACATTATCTCCTTAAAGTAACCTTCCAAAAATCACAATCTATACAAATGGGTTTCTTTTTGTTTTTTGCAGGAATGAGGGAATAAGAGAATGACCATGAAAAGCAACTAAAACTGGAAAAGGAGAGAAGATGTGGGAGAGGGAATAAAAAGGGAAAAACCAAAACTGTAGAAGTGTCTTTGCCATAAACATTTTACAATGCCTTTGCCAATGTCTGAAGGAGTCTTAGTTAGGGTCTCACAGATAAACCTTTCTTCAACTTCCTTAGATCACAAAATCCTCCTCCTATTGCCTCACCAATCTTCTCCCCTTCACAGACTCTTTAAAAGAGACACACATGTTTTCTGTCCCCTTTTCTTATTTTATACTTATTCCTTGTCCACCCCCGTATCAATCCACCAAAGCAGTTCTTTCAAAAGTCACTGATGATCTCTATCTTCCTCAAAGGCCAGTTTAAAGAATTCCTTATTGTATCTGATTTGTTAAGAGTATTTGACACAGTTGGTTGGTCTCTCCTTGAAATTTCTTTCGATTTTAATCATCCCACATTCTCCTAAATTTCTTTCCTTCTTTCACATACTCCCTTTGTAGTTCCTTTTGCATATTTGTCTCCCTTCACTCAGGCATCAAATATTGTAGTTCCTCAAGGATGGTACTAGACTGTTTTCTAATCTCATTCTGTGGAGTCTTGTCAGGGAATTTATCCCAATCCATGATTCTGAATACTCCCTTACACTAATATACCCAAAGTATATCTTTGGCTCATGACCATATATCTAATATCTACTTGCTGCTGCTGCTACTAAGTCGCTTCAGTCATGTCCGACTCTGGGCAACCCCATAGACGGCAGCCCACCAGCCTCTGCCATCCCTGGGATTCTCCAGGCAAGAACACTGGAGTGGGTTGCCATTTCCTTCTATATTGTATAAGTACTTCAAGTTCAAAATACTCAGGATGAAAGTCAATTGCTTCTCCTCCACCCCAAATCTAATAAGACCTTTTCTCTATTTTTTATATTAGTGAAAGACTCCACCAATCATCCAAGTGAAAATCAGAACTGGAGGGCATTTGTAATATTGCTCTCTTATTGGTTGTAATCCATTTATTTCAAAAGCTTGTCAAGCTTAATCTCCCAACTAATTCCCAATCCATTCCACTTGGCTCTGTGTCAACATATTTTTCTGTAGAGATTTGTATTATGTATAACTCTGTATATGTATTGCTCTGTTAATGTGTATGTTGTTCTTTCATGCACTTTACAATATAGCAGGTTTCTACAACATACATCCTACCTTACCGCAAACATACATAAATATTGATAGACATCTTTGAAAAACTTTACCACTTTGTACAAAGGACCTAGGTTTCCCAGAATACAAAGGCAACCCTGCAGACAAAAATTTTTTTGTTGTTTTAAAGCTTTGTAGTCTGTAGTAATGTAGTAGTATATGTCATTACATTGTATAACCTATCTTTAGACTTGGAAGGATGAATTCATAAAGTGAGTCAGTAGAGAATACAGAAATTCTGCCTTCTACAAATTAGTTCATCCTTCTCCTCCTCTCACTTTTAAGTGGAAGAGATGACTATAAACTTCTGAAAGCTTGTTAATGTATTATTCATGAAAGGATCCTAAAAAAAGAGTTGTTTGGTGCATGCTTTTGAGTCTGAAAGTACATGTCCTTACATCTAAGAAAGAAAGCAGTGAATAGAAATCCTGTCAACAAGCACAAGGATATATGTCATTATCAATTTGAGGATTCACTTTTTCTGGAAGATTGCAAATATATCTTTCTAAAACCACTGATCCAATAATACATTCATTATAAACTACTTTTGCTTGATCTTAATTCAAGTACTTGGGATGATTGTAAAATAATATAAAAAATAAAAGGTGTTATTTTATTCAGTTATTTCTCATTATATGATATATAAGCATTGAATTAAAAGAATTATAAATAAAATGTCTTTACATAAATATTTTAGTTACACAGATGAATTTGTGCCTTTCTAGTAAAACTCATCCAAAATTCTGAATTTTTAAAACTGGGCAAATTGATTTTGGGGTCAAATTTACAAAAAGATATTGTTCTGAAATAGCAGTATTTTTGCTTATGGAAATATAAATTCTTGCCTAATGGTACAAAAATATGCAAGTGAATATGAATGGTTTATGGCACATTCCTACCTCCCCTACTCTAGCTCCCCTAAATGGGCAGCCATGTTGCACAAGTCTCATCTTGAGGAGTACAGTGTAGGAATATTGTCTGCCACTTTAATACTTCCCCATATTAGAAAAAGGTATCCCTGACAGGTGGTCTAACAATTCCCTTAGAACTCAGCTCTTCTTCTGTAATGCAGTTTCACTGTCTTACAAAGCTTAATGAATCACATTTCCCACAATAATTAATATTAAGTGTTCAAATGTAAAAGAAAATAGTTTAAAGAATATTACAGTGAAAAGCACATGCATAACCCTTTTGTTGTTTAGTCACTAAATTGTGTCTGACTCTGACCACATGTACTGCAGTATGCTAGGCTTCCCTGACCTTCACGATCTCCTGGAGTTTGCTCAATTTCATGTCCATTGAGGTGGTGATGTTACCTAATTATCTCATCCTCAGCCTTTTCCTTTTGCCTTCCATCTTGCCCAGCATCAGAGTCATTTCCAATAAGTTGGCTCTTTGAATCAGGTAGCCAAAGTATTGGAGCTTCAGCTTCAGAATCAATCCTTTCAATGAATATTCAGGGTTGATTTCCTTAGGACTGAAATCTTAGATTCTATAATTAACATTCTATACTATAATTTATTTATTACATATCCATTCATCTATTTATCTGTCTGCCCACATGTCAGTCCATTTAATTTTTTATGTTTCCCAGTAAGTGAAACATCAGTGCAGTCAACCCATAATGCTTCAATGTGACATTTTAACTAAAGTTCCATCCTTGTTCACATTTCTTTTTCTTTTGAGATAAAATTTACATACAAGGAAATGAATACTTTTAAGTGTGCTATTCTATAAATTTTATAAACAGTGACTATCTAACTGCTATCCCTCTTGATATAGAATATTCTAGAAAATTTCATCCTGCCTTTTCTCAATCAATTGCAATTCCTGGAGGTAGTTCTGTTGTATTTTTTTAAACCATGATTAATTTTGTTTGTTCTTGAATTTTATATAAATGAAATCATAAAATATATACTCATGTAATGGCTCTTTACTCAACATAATGTTTTTAATGTTCACCCTGTGTTGTACAAGACAATAGTTTGTTGCTTTTATTGTTGACTAGTACCCCACCAAATGTCTATATGACACTTTATCCATCTCCTATTGATGAACACTTGGGACTCCCAGATTTTGACTATATGTTAAAATACAAATAATATTTTCAGACAGGTTTTCTACTTTCAGCCATTCTAGTTGATATGTAGTAGTGTCTCATTGTGATTTTGATGTTCATTTTCCTTATGTAAATTAATGACATAAATTTTTTTTCACATGCAAACTTTTTTGAAGAATCTGTTCAAAACTTGGCCAATTTTTTTCTTGTCTTATTACTGAATTGCAGTAGTTCTTCATATTTCTTGAATATCAGGATGTTTTCAGATATGTGTTTCACAAATATATTCTCTCAGGCTGTGATTGCCTGTATATTTACCTAATGATGAAATTTGGTGATCAGAAGTTTACAATTTTTACAAAGTGCAAAATTTTATTATTTTTATATCATGCTTTAATATCATGTCTATAAACTCTTTGATATAGCCTTGGTCACAGAGATATTTGCCTATGATTTCTTCCAAAATATGTGTAATTCTACATTTTGATCTATGACCCATTTTTAGTTAATTTTTACACAAAACATGATATTTAGGTTGATATTCATTCTCTTGCATATGAATGCTCAATTACTCCAAGACCATAATTTGCATATTTAATTTTCTTTGTAACTTTACCAAAATCAATTAGTCACATGTGAAAGTGTTAGTTGCTCAGTTTTGTCTTTTTTGCAACCTCATGGACTATAGCATGCCAGGCTCCTCTGTCCATGGGATTCTCCAGGCAAGAATATGGGAATGGGTAGCCATTCCCTTCTCCAGGGCATCTTCCCAACTCAGGGATCAAACCCAGGTCTCCTGCATTACAGGTAGACTCTTTACCATCTGAGTCAACAGGGAAGCCCAGCCATAAGTAAAAGGGTCTACTTATGGACCATGATTTCAATGTTGATCCCTTCATCAATATCACCATGTTTGGGGTATTGTGGGTTTATGGTAAGTTTTCAAAATTAAACAATATGATTCCCCCAATTTTATTCTCTTTAAATTGTTTTAGCTATTCTCTTTGCCCTTCATTTAAATGTTACAATCAATTTATTTATAGCTAGCACAAATTCTTCTGGGACTTCATATTAAATCTATAGTAATTTAGGGATTATTTTTTAAATAATTTAATTTATATTTGAATTATTTACATTATAATTTAACTAACTATAGTTAATTATTGGCTTGTTCCTGACCTTTTGGGGAAAGTGTTTAGTCTTCCACCTTCAAATATGAGGATATATGTAATATTTTTATTCATACTTTTTTTTTATCAGTTTGAAGAAGTTCCTCTGTATTCTTGACTTGGTTAGAGTTTTTATCATAAATGTGGGTTCAAATGTGATGAATTTTTCCTCCCTTGAACTAAAAGATGTAGGTTATATTAATTGAATATTTTGGGGTTTACTGAGATATAATCAACAGGTAACATCATATGCATTTAACTGTACAATGTAGTGATTTGATACATCTATATTACAAAATATTTACCACAATAAACTTAGTTAACACAGGCTTGACCTCAAATCTTTGGGCTGTTGTTATGGTGAAACATTTAGGATCAAAACTTTTAGCAACTTGGAAGTGTAGAATATATTATTGTTAACAGTAGTCACCATGCTGTACATTAGATCCCAGGAACTTATTTCTCTTGCAGCTAAATGTTTATACATTTTGATCAATGTCTCATTTCCCCCAATCCAGACACTAGTAACGATCAATCTACTCTCTGTTTTATGGATTTGATATTTTCAGATCTTATATAGAAGTGAGATTATATGTTACTTGTCTTCCTCTAACATTCCACTTAGCATAACACATAATGGCATAGTGGTGAAAGTGGACATCCTTGTCTTGTTCTTCATCTTAGGGGGAATGCTTTCAGTTTTTCACCATTGAGAATAATGTTTGCTGTAGAGTCATCATATATGGCCTTTCCTTTGTTGAGATAGGTTCCTTCTATTCCCATTTTTTGAAGAGTTTTAATCATAAATGGGTGCTGAATTTAGTCAAAGGCTTTTTCTGCATCTATTGAGATTATCATATGGTTTTTATCTTTCAATTTGTTAATATGGTGTATCACATTGATTGACTTGCATGTTTTGAAGAATCCTTGCATCCCCAGAATAAATCCAACCTGATCACAGTGTATGAGCTTTTTGATGTGTTGTTGAGTTCTGTTTGCTAAAATTATGTTGAGGGTTTTTGCAGTGATATTGGCCCATAGTTTTCTTCGTTTGTGTTGTCTCTGTTTGGTTTTGGTATCAGGGTGATGGTGGCCTTGTAGAAGGAGTTTGGAAGTGTTCCTTCTCCTGCAAATTTTTGAAAGAGTTTTAGAAGGATAGGCATTAGCTCCTCTCTAAATAATTAATAGAATTCTCCTGTGAAGCCATCTGGTTCTGGGCTTTTGTTTTTGGGGAGAGTTTTTATCACAGCTTCAACTTCAGTGCTTGTAATTCTGTTGTTCATAACTTATTTTTCTTCATGGTTCAGTCTTGGAAGATTGAACTTTTCTAAGAATCTGTCCATTTCTTCCATGTTATCCATTTTATCGCCATATAGTTGTTCATAATAGTCTCTTAAGATCCTTTGTATTTCTTCATTGTCTGTTGTAACCTCTCCTTTTTCATTTCTAATTTTGTTGATTTGATTATGCTCCCTGTTTTTCTTGATGGGTCTGGCTAAAGGTTTGTCAATTTTGTTTATTTTCTCAAAGGATCAGCTTTGAAGGCAATGGCACCCACTCCAGTACTCTTGCCTAGAAAATCCCATGGGCAGAGGAGCCTGGTAGGCTGCAGTACATGGGGTCGCTAAGAGTCGGACCTGACTGAGCAACTTCACTTTCACTTTTCATTTTCATGCATTGGAGAAGGAAATGGCAACCCACTCCAGTGCTCTTCCCTGGGACAAGGGAGCCTGGTGGGCTGCCGTCTATGGGGTCGCACAGAATTGGACACGACTGAAGAGACTTCGCATTGCTTCTTTAATTTCTTTTTCATTTATTTCTGCTCAGATCTTTATGATTTCTTTCCTTATCCTAATTTTGGGGTTTTTTGTTCTACTTTTTCCAGTTGTTTTAGGTATAAACTTTGGCTGTCCATTCAACGTTTTTCTTGCTTCTTGAGGTGGGACTGTATTGTTGTAAATGTCCCTCTTAGGACTGCTTTTGTTGCATCCCATAGGTTTTGAGTTGTTATGTTTTCATTGTCATTTGTTTCTAGAAAGGTTTTGATTTCCCTTTTGATTTCTTCAGTAACCTGTTGGTTATTTAGAAATGTGTTGTTTAATCTCCATGTGTTTCTTTCAGTTTTGTTTTGTTTTGTTTTTTCTTGTAATTGGTATCTAGTCTCATAGTGTTATGGTCAGAAAAGATGCTTGATATGATTTCAATTTTCCTACATTTGATTTGTGACCCAAGATGTGTTCTATCCTGGAGAATGTTCCATGTGCACTTGAGAAGAAGTTCTATTCTTCTGCATTTGGATGGAATGTCCTGAAGATATAAATGAGATCCAGCTCATCTAATGTAGCATTTAAGACTTGTGTTTCCTTATTAATTTTCTGTTTTGATGATCTGTCCATTGGTGTGAGTGGGGTGTTACAGTCTCCTACTATTATTGTGTTACTGTCAGTTTCTCCTTTTATATCTGTTACTGTTTGTCTTATGTATTGAGGGGCCCCTATGCTGGGTGCATAGATATTTATAGTTGTTATTTCTTCCTCATGGACTGATACCTTGATTAGTATGTAGTATTCTTCCTTATCTATTGTAATATTCTTTATTTTAAGGTCTATTTGTCTGATATGAGGATCACTACTCCAGTTTTTTTTTTGCTTCCCATGTGCATAGAATATATTTTTCCATCCTCTCACTTTCAGTCTGTATGTGTCTTTAGATCTGAGGTGTGTTTCTGGTAGACAGCATATATATAGGTTTTGTTTTTGTAACCATTCAGCCAGTCTGTGTCTTTTGGTTGGAGCATTTAATCTATTTACATATAAAGTAATTATTGATATATTTATATATGCTTCTATTGCCATTTTCTTAATTGTCTGGGGTTGATTTTGTAGATATTTTTGCTCCTTTTGTATTTTTTGACTATATGAGCCCCGTTAACATTTGTTGTAAAGTTGGTTTGGTGGTATTGAATTCTCTGAACTTTTGCTTATCTGAAAAGCTTTTGATTTCTCCATCAATTTTGAATGAGATCCTTGCCAGTTTCAGTAATCATGGTTGTAGTTTTTCCTTTTCAGTATTTAAATATATCCTGCCATTTCCTTTTGGCTTGCAGAGTTTCTGCTGAAAGATCAGCTGTGAAGCATATGGGGTTTCCCTTGTATGTTGCTTTTCCCTTGCTGCTTTTAATATTCTTTTTTGTGTGTTAAGTCTTTGTTAGCTTGTTTAGTATGTGTCTTGGCTTGTTTCTCCTTGAGTTTATCCTGTATGGGCCTCTTTGTGCCTCTTGGACTTGATTGACTATTTCCTTTTCCAGGTTGGGGAAATTTTCAACTATAATCTCTTCAAAAATTTTCTCATACCCTTTCTTTTACTCTTCTTCTTCTGGGACTCCTATAATTTGAATGTTGGTGCATTTGTCATTGTCCCAGAGGTCTCTGAGACTATCCTCGGTTCTTTTCATTCTTTTTACTTTATTCTGCTCTTCAGAAGTTATTTCCACCATTTTATCTTCCAGCTCACTGGTCCATTCTTCTGCTTCAGATATTCTGCTGCTGATTCCTTCTAGAGTATTTTTAATTTCAGTAATCATGCAATTTGTCTGTGTATGTTTATTCTTTCATTCTTCTAGGTCTTTGTTAATTGATTCTTGCATTTTATCCATTTTGTTTTCAAGGTTTTTGATCATCTTTTCTATAATTATTCTGAATTCTTTTTCAGGTAGTTTGCCTATTTCCTGTTCATTTATTTGGACTTCTGTGTTTCTAGTTTGTTCCTTTATTTGTATAGTATTTCTCTGCCTTTTCATTATTATTATTATTTTTTAACTTATTGTGTTTGAGGTCTCCTTTTTTTGCATATGGGTGTACATGTATATGTGTATATTCAGTTATACTTTTTATTGTTGCTATAAGCCTCTGCTTCATGTTGGACTTTTGCAGTTCTGTGGAGTTTTCCTTTTTTCCTCCTTTTAAAATTTCTTCTTCTTTTATTTTTTTTCTCTTTTATACAATTAAAATTTTTAATTTCTTTAAACCTACTATATTTTTTCTACATTTATTCCTTTGTTTACCTTTCCTACTGTTCTTTTCTCCTTGCAGTTAATCTTTAATGTATATAAATCTTCTTCATCTATCTCTATTAAATTTTATATTCTTTATTTGTTTTCTTTTTTTCCTTTCAACATATTTGTTAGTTTCGTTTTCATTGCTTTATTCCCCACTTGGCACCTTGCTTTAGTTTTGTTTTCCAGTTTGTGCTTTAGTTAGTTTTGTTCTTAACTGGTAAATATAACTTTTAATTTCCTTTGTTCACTGCGTCAATCTACTATACTTTATTTTTGTTGGCCTGTTTTGACTTTGCTTATGGGTGTATTTTGGAACAGGAACTGACAACCCACTCCAGTATTCTTGCCTGGAGAATTTCATGGACAGAGGAGCCTGGTGGGTTACAGTCCATGGAGCTGCAAAAAGTTGGACACAACTGAGTGACTAACACACACACACATGTGACAGCTATGCCCTAGTGAGAGTTGAGAGTGAAGGTGGAACATCTGCTTGGCTTGTGGGGACCCTGGCTGCACTAAGTGTGCAGGGACATGGACTGCCTCCACTGCACAAGTTTTGGCCCTATCAGAGTTTTTTTCTAGCTTCTTGTCAGTTTTTCTCCATAGCTCCGCCATTCAATCACTTAGAGGACTCCCTTGCCTGGGGTCCTTCTGTTATTTGGCACATCAGGCACATAGAGGGACCCCTACTCTGAAAATCAGTGCCTCAGGCTCTAAAAGGGGCAACCCGGGTGGGGTCCTACTCTGTAGTTCAGTACATCAGGCATTTGATGGGCCTGCCTCTCTATTGTTCAGCTGCTGATGCTGGCAGTGTGGGGAAAGAGAGGCTATGGTGATGGCTCTGCCCACTATGCATGACTCAGCAGCATCACCTTGCTTCCATGGCTGCCTGGCTTCCCTCCACAGGCACCTCCCACCAGAGGCTCCTCCCTCAAATCCCCTCCATCTATCTCTCTTCTGTAAACAGCAGCCCTAGCCATGGGATTGCTCCATAATCCTTAAAATCCAGCTCCCAGCTGCTGTGCCTTCTAGGGTACCTGTGTCCCTGTCCAGGGTATGTATGGCTACAACAAGGACTGTCTGATTCTCACTGCATTTACATTGCCACAGATCAGCTGTTTCACTCTCAGCCTTAAATATTTCTCCTCTGACTCAGACAATTGTCCCGATGTGGGAATCAGATCCCTGCTTCAGTTCCCCTACCTGCAGAAGGCAGGTCCAGTCATACTAACATTCCTGTTTTTCTCCCTAGTTCCTTCATCCTATCAAGTTTTGCGTAGTTCTATATTTTTTTTCCCACTAGTCAGGTACTCCTGTCCACTCTCAGCTGGTGTTCAGCATGCACCTATGTGTCTGAAGGTGTATTCCTGATGTATCTGGGGTGAGAGATGTATTCCATGTCCACTTACTCCTCCACCCCCTTGTTCTCTCCAAGGAGAGATCTTGATGGGTGTCTTCTCTTGGAGGAAGGGGTGGCAGGACTCAGGCATGAGACAGCCAAGCAGGATCTGGAGTTCACATGACTGAGCTCATTACCCCATAGCCTGCCCCTCCATGGGGAAAACAGAAATCCCTCCTGCCTGGGGTTGTCACCCAGGCAGCCACATCATTTTGTTCCCCTGCAATTGATTTTTGTATATCAATTTCGTATCCTGCAACATCATTGGATTCATTGATTAATTCTAACAACTTTTTGGTAGAATTCACGATTTTCTATGTACTAGATCACGTCACTAGTAGAGACTATTTTACCTTTTTCTTTTCAGTTGCATGCCTTTTTCTTCCTTAATTGCTTTGGCTAGAATCCCCAGTACTGTGTTGTACGTAGTTTGGTATCATTTTATTGAGAATTGTTATAGCTATATTCACCAAGAATACTGGCCTGTAGCTTTAATGTCATTATCTAGCATTGATATCAAAGTAATGCTGTTCTCATAAAATAAGTTTGGATGTATTCCCTCCTCTTCAACAGTCTGGAATAGTTTGAGTAAGATTGGTGATAATTTTTCATAAGTGTTTGGTAGAATTCACCATCAGGTCCAGGGATTTTATTTGCTGGGAAGCTTTTAATCAGTGACTCAATATCCTTACCCATTACTGATATGTTTAGATTTTTATTATTTCATTATTTCATATTGATAAATTACATATTTTCTAGGAATTTATCCATTTCTTCTAGGTTGCCCAGTGTGTTGGCAAGTAATTGTTCATAGTAGTTGCTTAGGACTTTTTGCAATTTTGTACTATCAGTTGTAGTATCTCCACTTTAATTCCTAATTTTGAGTCCTCACTTTATTTTTTGATGAAGTCTAGCTAAAGTTTTGTCAATTTTGTTTCTCTTTTCAAAGTTCAACTTTTAATTTTAATGATTCTTATGTATTTTTTTCTGTTCTCTACTAATTTCTGCTCTGATTAACATTATCTCATTTCTTCAAACTTTAGACTCAGTTTGTTCTTTTTAGTTGTTTAAGGTGTAAAGGCAAACCATTCAATATCAGAGTAACCCAAATCTATGCCCCAACCCCTAATGCCAAAGAAGCTGAACTTGAATATTTCTATGAAGACCTACAAGACCTTCTAGAATTAACAACAAAAAATGATGTCTTTTTCATCATAGGGGACTGGAATGCAAAAGTAGGAAGTCAAGAGATCTTTGGAGTAACAGGCAAGTTTGGCCTTGGAGTACAAAATGAGCAGGGAAATGTAACAGAGTATTTCCAAGAGAGTGCACTGGTCATAGTAAACACCCTCTTCCAACAACAAAAGAGACAATTCTAAACATGTACATCACCAGCTGGTCAATACCAAAATCAGACTGATTATATTCTTGCAGCTGGAAGTGGACTGTGACTCAGATAAAGAACTCCTTATTGCAAAATTCAGATCTAAATTGAAGAAAGTAGGGAAACCCACTAGGCCATTCAGGTATGACTAATCAAATCACTTTGATTATACAGTGCAAGTGATAACTAGATCCAAGGGATTAGATCTGATACACAGAGTACCTGAAGAACTATGGACAGAGGATCATAACACTGTGCAGGAGGCAGTGAGAAAAACTATCCCCAAGAAAAATAAATGCAAAAAGGCAAAATGTTGTCTGAGGAGGTCTTACAAATAGCTGAGAAAAGAAGAGAAGTGAAAGGCAAAGCAGAAAATGAAAGATATACCATCTGGATGCAGAGTTCCAAAAAATAGCAAGGAGAGAGATTTTTTTAAAGGCATGCTAAGTAATCAATGCAAAGAAATAGAAGAAAACAATAGAATGGGAAAGACTAGGGATCACTTTATGAAAATTGAAGATACCAAGGAAACATTTCATGCAAAGATGGGCTCGATAAAGGACAGGAACAATATGGACATAACAGAAGCAGAAGACATAAAGAAGAGGTGGCAAGTATACACAGAACTATACATAAAAGGTCTCAATGACCCAAATAAATGCTATGGTGTGATCACTCACCAAGAGCCAGACATCTTGGAGTGTAAAGTCAAGTGGGCCTTAGGAAGCATCACTATGAACAAAGCTAGTGGAGACGATGGAATTCCAGCTGAGCTACTTCAAATCCTAAAAGATGATGCTGTTAAAGTGCTGACCTCAACATGCCAGCAAATCTGGAAAACTCAGCAATGGCCACAGGGCTGGAAAAGGTCAGTTTTCATTCCAATCCCAAAGAAAGTCAGTGCCAAGGAATGTTCAAATTACCATAAAATTGCACTAATTTCACTTTCTAGCGAAGTAATGGTCAAAATTCTATGAGCTAGGCTTCAACAGTACATGAACCAAAAAATTCCAGATGTTCAAGCTGTACTTAGAAAAACCATAGGAACCAGAGATCAAATTACTAACATCTGTTGGATCATAGAAAAAGCAAAAGAATTCCAGAGGAAAAAAATCTACTTCTGCTTCATTAACTATGTTAAAATAAAACCTTTGACTGTGTGGATCACAACAACCTGTGGAAAATTCTCTAAGAGATGGGAATACCAGACCACCTGACCTGCCTTCTGAGAAAACTATATGCAGGTCAAGAAACAACAGTTAGAACGGGACATGAAACAATGGGCTGATTTCAAATTGGGAAAGGAGTATGTCAAGGCTGTATATTGTTACCCTGCTTATTTAACTTATATGCAGAGTACATCACATGGAATGCAGGGCTGGATGAAGCACAAGCTGGAATCAAGATTTCTGGGGGAAATAATAATAACCTCAGATATGCAGATGACACCACCCTTATGGCAGAAAGCAAAGGACAACTAAAGAGCCTCTTGATGAAAGTGAAAGAGGAGAGTGAAAAAGTTGGCTTAAAATTAAAAAACGAAGATCATGGGATCCGGTCCCATCACTTAATGGCAAAGTGATGGGGAAACAATGAAAACAGTGACAGACTTTATTTTGGGGGGGCTCCAAAATCACTGCAGTTGCTGACTGCAGCCATGAAATTAAAAGATGCTTGCTCCTTGGAAGCAAAGATATGACAAACCTTGACAGCATATTAAAAAGCAGAAACATTATTTTGCCAACAGAGGTCCATCTAGTCAAAGCTATGCTTTTTCCAGTAGTCATGTATAGATGTGGAAAGGCAATGGCACCCCACTCCAGTACTTTTGCCTAGAAAATCCCATGGATGGAGGAGCCTGGTAAGCTGCAGTCCATGGGGTCGCTAAGAGTCGAACACAACTGAGCGACTTCACTTTCACTCTTCACTTTCATGCACTGGAGAAGGAAATGGCAACCCACTCCAGTGTTCTTGCCTGGAGAATCCCAGGGACGGGGGAGCCTGGTGGGCTGTCGTCTATGGGGTCGCACAGAATCAAACACGACTGAAGCAACTTAGCAGCAACAGCAGCAGCATGTATAGATGTGGAAACTGGACCATAAAGAAGGCTGAGCTCCAAAGAACTGATGCTTTGAGACTCTGATGCTGGAGAAGACTCTTGAGAATCCCTTGGACTGCAAGGAGATCAAACCAGTCAATCCTAAAGGGAATAAATCTTTAACATTCATGGGAAGGACTGATGCTGAAGCTAAAGGCCCAATACTTGACCACCTGATGCGAAGAGCTGGTTCATTAGAAAAGTCCCTGGTGCTGGGAAAGATGGAAGGCAGGAGGAGAAGGGCATGCCAGAGAATGAGATGGTTAGATGGTATCACCAACTCTATAGGAAAGAAAGTCAAGTTGCTCAGTTGTGTCCGACTCTTTGTGACCCCCATGGACTGTAGCCTACCAGGCTCCTCTGTCTGGAACTTTCTAGGCAAGAGTACTGGAGTGAGTTGCCATTTTCTTCTCCAGGGGGTCTTCCTGACTGGGGATCATTTGAACCTGGGTCCCCCACATTGCAGGCAGACTCTTTACCATCAGAGCCAACACGGAAGCCCATCGACTCAATGGACATGAGTTAAAGCTAGCTCTGGGAGATGGTGAAGGACAGGGAAGCCTGGTGTACTGCAATGCATGGGTTTCAAAGAGCTGGACACAGCTGAGCGAATGAACAGCAACAACAAAGGTATAAAATTAGATTATGTATTTGAAATTTTTTTTTAATGCACTCATTTGTTGCTGTCAACTTCCCTCTTACCAGGGCTGTTGTATCCTAAAAGTTTTGTTATTTTGTGGTTCCATTTTCATTTTTTTAATATATGTTTTGACTTCTTATATTAGTATAGCTTTGACAGTTGATTGTTCAGGATTGTATTGTTTAGTTTTTATATACGTGTGAAGTTTCCAGTTTTCCTCTTACTATTGATTTCTAGTTTTATACCTTTGTGTTTGGAAAAGATAAATGAAGTGATTTCAGTCTTCTTAAAAAGGATATTTATAAATTTCTCCTCTTAGTTATTTCAATTTTTCTATATATTACAAAAATACACGAGCCTTATGTATTTTTAAGATTTTTATTTTGTGCATGATCATCTGCATTGTTTTGTCTTCTTGGTGAACTGTCATGTTTAATCCCGATAATTTTCTTTGCCCCAAAGTTCACTAATTTGATATTAATAAAATACTGAAGATTTCTTTTGATTAGTTCTTATATTTTATAATGCTTTTAAAAAACCTATATGTTCTTTACATGAATATTAAAGATTATGATGTATACATTGTAGAGACGTTGACTTTAGTTACCTTTTTCTCAAGTGTGTGGTAATTGCTCAGTCATGTCCGACTCTTTGCCACCCCATGGACTGTAACCGACCAGGTTCCTCTGTCCATGGATTTCTCCAAGCAAGAATACTGGTGTGGGTAGCCATTCCCTTCTCCAGGGGATCTTCTCGACCCAGGGATTGAACCTGGGTCTCCTGCATTGCAGGCGGATTCTGTACCATGTGAGCCAGCAGGGAAGCATTTAACACAGCTAGGTCAAACTTCACATTCAGGTTTCTATTTATAACAGCAGTTGAAATCTCTAATCAGTTTTTCTATCTTCAAGTGACTGTAGACACTGGTGTCTCCTCTACAATTGCACAGATCCTTGGTTAGCCAAAGATTTCAGTGATTACACATTTTGCATGAAGATTTTGTGGCTTCCATCTGTGTGACTTCCTCCTCTATAGATCTTCTGCACCTTAATTACTTGTTTTCAGTTCAGTTCAGTTCAGTCGCTCAGTCATGTTCGACTCTTTGCGACCCCATGAATCACAGCATGCCAGGCCTCCCTGTCCATCACCAACTCCCGGAGTTCACTCAGACTCACGTCCATCGATGCCATCCAGCCATCTCATCCTCTGTCGGCCCCTTCTCCTCCTGCCCCTAATCCCTCCCAGCATCAAAGTCTTTTCAAATGAGTCAACTCTTCACATAAGGTGGCCAAAGTACTGGAGTTTCAGCTTCAGCATCATTCCTTTCAAAGAAATCCCAGGGCTGATCTCCTTCAGCATGGACTGGTGGGATCTCCTTGCAGTCCAAGGGACCGTCAAGAGTCTTCTCCAACGCCACAGTTCAAAAGCATCAATTCTTCGGCGCTCAGCTTTCTTCACAGTCCAACTCTCACATCCATACATGACCACTGGAAAAACCATAGCCTTGACTAGACGGACCTTTGTTGGCAAAGTAATGTCTCTGCTTTTGAATATGCTATCTAGGTTGGTCATAACTTTCCTTCCAAGGAGTAAGCGTCTTTTAATTTCATGGCTGCAGTCACCATCTGGAGTGATTTTGGAGCCCAAAAACATAAAGTCTGACACTGTTTCCACTGTTTCCCCATCTATTTCCCATGAAGTGATGGGACCGGATGCCATGATCTTCGTTTTCTGAATGTTGAGCTTTAAGCCAACTTTTTCACTCTCCTCTTTTACTTTCATCAAGAGGCTCTTTAGTTCCTCTTCACTTTCTGCCATAAGGGTGGTGTCATCTGCATATCTGAAGTTACTGATATTTCTCCCAGCAACCTTGATTCCAGTTTGTGCTTCTTCCAGCCCATCGTTTCTCATGATGTACTCTGCATATAAGTTAAATAAGCAGGGTGACAATATACAGCCTTGATGCACTCCTTTTCCTATTTGGAACCAGTCTGTTGTTCCATGTCCAGTTCTAACTGTTGCTTCCTGACTTGCATATAGGTTTCTCACGAAGCAGGTCAGGTGGTCTGGTGGTCTGGTATTCCACAGTTTATTGTGATCCACACACCAGTCTCAAATGTCTTCTAATAACTGAAGCTAGTAAAGCTGAACTTTTCAGATACCCCAAACAGTTTTCTGATGTCTTCAGCCAAGAGAAGATTGGGGGATGAATTAGACAAAAAAAATTTTTTAATTACACATATTGCCAGGATCTAACTTTTCCTGTCTCTCAAAGGAAGATTCCCCTCCAGTTGATGGTTTTGATCACTATCTTATGCCTTCACACAGTTGGGTGATGCTACATGTTTGTCTTAGATTTTATATAGGTATCTCTTTCTGCTGTATCTCCTGGAGGCTTAATCTCAGCAATGCACATTGTTATTACTGGAATCTGTAAGCCCCATTCACCAATTTTTGTGGATATCATGTTATAATAGTGAAAGCCAGAGAAACTGTCATTCACACCATGAATCTACTTCTTGTTATTTTATGCTTAGTTTTGTTAACAAGGGATACAACCCCATATCCCCTTTTAAAATTACTATTTACTTTTAGCACTTGAGCCAGTAAGATTATGGCCCAGAATCTCATCCTCAAGGAAGTTGTTTGCACATAGAAGTAGCCCACAGTCTCCAAGGGTCTGAGATTCCCTCTTCAAGTCAAGAGGGGTCTGCACTTAAGTCAGAGATTTATAGTGAAGAAGCACTGTTGTATCTGGATAGAGCATATTCTTGATGCCTGAAAAAAGAGTATGACTATTTCATTTAGGTTATCTGCATAGAATTATGACCCTTATAGGAAAATTCCAGATATCTCTTCATAATATTCCTTCATCAAGTCAAATTAAGATAGTCACATGAAACCTCAAAACTTCCATTATATCTATTGGCTTCCCATTCCACTCTTTTTTGGGAGGTGGGGGATAGAGAGTCATACTCATATTCATCAGTGTTAGTGAAGTGGGATAATACTGAATATATGAGAAAATTATAATGATGTGATAGTCAAACTTTGATATAGAAACTGGCAGCTTTAGCATCATCTGGAAACTTTTTAATCAATAGAATGAAGAATATCATCTATCATAAATATATTGAATTCAGAATACTCATTTTAACAATATCCACAAGAGATTTTCACACATATTAAAATCAGCCTGAGAAATACTAAGCCAAAATACAAGCTGCCTAGAGAAGAGGCTTGTAAACTATCTGTGAGTATTTTAATTGCTTTTATTTGTGATTCATATCCATTGAGATCAATATACAAGAAATTTATTAATATTAAAATAAAACATATACTATAAAATCTTGATTTTTATTAGATTCAATCCTGATATTTATTCAACATAGAATTACATTTCAAAAATATAATCAGAACCTAAAATATAAAAAATTAAAATTATAAAAGCTATATTTGTTTACCGAAAGAGTAAATTTTACACTATTAATATTCACATATAACATCTTACATTGACTTTATAATTCAATATTCTTTCTTTCAAATTACTATTTTTGTGTGAATATGTTTGTAATGGTTTGCTTGAAAATTCTACTTAGGTTTTAATGGTTTCATTGTTTAATTAGCCAGTTCAGTTCGGTTCAGTTCAGTCTCAGTCGTGTCCAACTCTGTGACCCCATCAAATGCAGGATGCCAGGCCTCCCTGTCCATCACCAACTCCCGGAGTTCACTCAGACCCACGTCCATCAAGTCAGTGATGCCATTGAGCCATCTCATCCTCTGTTGTCCCCTTCTCCTGCTGCCCCCAATCTCTCCCAGCAACAGTGTCTTTTCAAATGAGTCAACTGTTCGCATGAGGTGGCCAAAGTATGGGAGTTTCAGCTTCAACATCAGTCCTTCCAATGAACACCTAGGACTGGTCTCCTTTAGGATGGACTGGTTGGATCTCCTTGCAGTCCAAGGGACTCTTGAGTCTTTTCCAACACCACAGTTCAAAAGCATCAATTCTTCAGTGCTCAGCTTTCTTCACAGTCCAACTCTCACATCCATACATGACCACAGGAAAAACCATAGCCTTGACTAGATGGACCTTTGTTGGCAAAGTAATGTCTCTGCTTTTCAATGTGCTATCTAGGTTGGTCATAACTTTTCTTCCAAGGAGTAAGCGTCTTTTAATTTCATGGCTGCAGTCACCATCTGCAGTGATTTTAGAGCCCCCCAAAATAAAGTCTGGCACTGTTTCCACTGTTTCCCCAACTATTTCCCATGAAGTGATGGGACCAGATGCCATGATCTTCATTTTCTGAATGTTGAGCTTTAAGCCAACTTCTTCATTCTCCTCTTTCACTTTCATATAGAGGCTTTTTAGTTCCTCTTCACTTTCTGCCATAAGGGTGGTGTCATCTGCATATCTGAGGTGATTGATATTTCTCCCAGCAATCTTGATTCCAGGTTGTGCTTCTTCCAGCCCAGCGTTTATGTACTCTGCATATAAGTTAAATAAGCAGGGTGACAATATACAGCCTTGATGTACTCCTTTTCCTATTTGGAACCAGTCTGTTGTTCCATGTCCAGTTCTAACTGTTGCTTCCTGACCCGCATACAGGTTTCTCAAGAGACAGGTCAGGTGGTCTGGTTTTCCCACCTCTTTCAGAATTTCCCACAGTTTATATCTCTGCAAATAATATTCTGTGGTTTTCTCACACCATCATTAAATATGTTTATAAAACCAAATTAAATATAACTCAGATCAACTTTTTTGTCTTTATAGTGTAGGAACACTTCCACTTTTATAATTTGTTATATTTGTTATATAATATGTTATATTTGTTATATAATATGTTATATTTGTTATATAATTCATTACTATTAACATGTTAGGAAAAAGGGTACAATGAAGTTTTATTAGTTACATGTAAGATATATTTATTTGAAAAGGCAAAAGGATATGACACTGAAAGAAAAATAGCCCAGGTCATTAGCTGTCCAATATACTACTGGAGATGAACAGAGAAATGACTACAGAGGAAGGAAGAAGCTGGGCCAAAGTGGAAAGGATGCTCAGTAGTGGTTTTATCTGATGGTAAAAGTAAAGTCCAATGCTTTAAAGGAAAATATTGCATAGGAACCTAGAATGTATGAATCAGGTAAATTGGATGTGGTCAAATAGTAGATGGCAAATGTGAAAATTAACATTTTAAGAATCAGTGAACTAAAACGGGCTGGAATGGGTGAATTTAATTCAGATGACTATAATATCTACTACCATGGGCAAGAATCCCTTACAAGGAATAGAGCAGCCATTATAGTAAAAAAAAAAAAAGAGTCTAAAATGAAGTACTTGGTTGCAATCTCAAACACAAAGAATGAGCTCCCGTCATTTCCAAGGCAATGCATTCAACATCACGGTAATTCAAGTCTATGCCCCAGTCACTAATGCTGAAAAAGCTGAAGTTGAACCATTCTATGATGACCTACAAAATCTCCTAGAAGTAACACCAAAACATGATATCCTGTACACTATAGGGAACTGGAATGCAAAAGTAGGAAGTCAGGAGATACCTGGAGTAACAGACAAGTTTGGCCTTAGAGTACAAAATGAAGTGGGACAAAGGTTAACAGAGTTTTGCCAAGAGAACCCACTGGTCATAACAAACACCCTCTTCCAACAGCACAAGACACGACTCTACACATGGACAACACCAGATGGTCAATACTGAAATCAGACTGATTATATTCTTTGCATCCAAAGATGGACTGTTCTATACAGTCAGCAAAAACAAGTCCTGGATCTGCCTGTGACTCAGATCATCAGATCCTTATTGTAAAATTCAGGCTCAAATTGAAGAAAGTAGGGAAAACCGCTAGGTATCAAATCCCTTATATCGTGGAGGTGACGAATACATTCAAAGAACTAAATCTGATAGAGTGCCTGAAGAACCATAGATGGAGGTTCATAACATGTAGTGGTGACCAAAACAATCCCCAAGAAATAGAAATGCAAGGAGGCAAACTGGTTGTCTGAGGAGGTCTTACAAATAGCTGAGAAAAGAAGAGAAGTGAAAGGCAAGGAAGAAAAGGAAAGATAGACCCATCTGAATGCAGAGTTCCAAAGAATAGCAAGGAGAGATTAAAAAAAAAAAAAAGTCATGCTATGTAATCAATGCAAAGAAATAGAGGGAAACAATAGAATGGGAAAGACTAGAGATCTCTTCAAGAAGATTAGAAATACCAAAGGAATATTTCTTGCAAAGATGAGCACAATAAAGGGCAAAAACAGCAAGGACATAACAGAAGCAGAAGAGATTAAGAAGAGGTGGCAATACACAGAAGAACTGTGCAAAAAAGATCTTAATGACCCAGATAACCATGATGGTGTGAGCACTCACCTAGCGCCAGACATCCTGGAATGTGAAGTCAAGTGGGCCTAAGGAAGCATTGCTACAGACAAATCTAGTGCAGGTGATGGAATTTCAGTTGAACTATTTCAAATCCTAAAAGATGATGCTGTTAAAGTGCTACACTCAATATGCCAGCAAATTTGGAAAACTCAGCAGTGGACGCAGAACTGGAAACTGTCAGTTTCCATTCCAATCCCAAAGAAAGGCAATGCCAAAGAATGTTCAAATTACCAAACAATCACATTCATTTCACATGTTAGCAAGATTATGCTCAAAACCCTGCAAGCTAGACTTCAGCAGCATATGAACTGAGAATGCCCAGATGTAACAAGCTGGATTTAGAAAAGGCAGAGGAACCAGAAATTAAATTGTCAACATCCATTGGGTCACGAAAAAAGCAAGGGAATTCCAGAAAAACTTCTACTTCATTGACTATGCTAAATTCTTTGATTGTGTGGATCACAACAAATTATGGAAAATTCTTAGACACATGGGAACACGAGACCACATTGCTTGCCTCCTGAGAAAATGGCATGCAGGTCAAGAAGCACAGTTACAACTGGACATTAAACAACAGACTGGTTCAAAATTGGGAAAGGTGTGCAACAAGGCTGTATACTGTCACCCTACTTATTTAAATTACATGCAGAGTACATTACGTGAATCATTGCTTGAATCACAAGCTGGAATCAATACTGCTGGGAGAAATATCAACAACCTCAGATATGCAGACGATACCACTCTAATGGCTGAAAGTGGAGAAGAACTGAAGAGCCTGTTGATGAAGGTGAAAGAGAAGAGTGAAAAAGCTGGGCTAGAATGCAACATTCAAAAAATGAAGATCATGGCATCCAATCCTATTACTTCATGGCAAATAGATGCATAGAAAGTGGAAACTTTGTCAGATTTCATTTTCTTGGGCTCAAAAATCACTGCAGACTGTGACTACAAGGAAGTTAAAAGACAGTTACTCCTTGGAAGAAAAGCTTTTGCAAACATAGACAGTGCATTAACATGCAGAGACATCACTTTGCTGCTGTCAAAGGTCCGTATAGTCAAAGCTATGATTTTCCCAGTAGTCATGTATAGATGTGAGATTTGGACATTAAAGAAAGCTGAGCACCAAAGAATCGATGCTTTTGAACTGCGGTGTTGAAGACTCTTGAGAAGCATGGATTTTGAACCAGTCAACCCTAAAGGGAATCAACCCTGAATATTCATTGGAAGGACTCATGCAAAAGCTCCAATATGTTGGCCACCTGATGCAAAGAGCCAACTCATTGGAAAAGACCCTGATGCTATGAAAGATTGAGGGTAGGAGAAGGTGAAGACAGAGGATGAGATAGTTGGATGGCATCACTGACTCAATGGACATGAATTTGATCAAACTCCAGGAGATAATGAAGGACAGGGAAGCCTATTGTGCTGCAGTTCATGGTGTCACAAATAGCTGCAGAAGACAGTAACTAAACAAGATACATTTTAAAATAAATAATTAAAAATTGACTTCTTTAATTTAATTATAAATTATAGACATTAAACATAGAAAAAATGATCAAATATTAAGTATAAAATATGGTTATAAATATAAAAGCTTATATTTTCTTATATTCTTAAATCTTTTGAAATAGAGGTAACAGACACCTTAAAACATCATACCTCACAAGATTATCTCATATGGCATAGAAGGGTTCAGTTTGAAACATATAAAAATCATATCATGAATTCAAGAACTGAACTGGTCTAGTCTTATTCAAAATGACAAATCCACTTATTATGCTCTTGGATGTAATAGTAATGCCACGTTACTATAAAAATGTCTAAATGCTTACACTCACTAACAGTTTTGTTTTGTTTTGTTTTGTGCAGATCCATAACAGAGTTGATAGTCTTTATCAATTCACGTACTATATGTTGAGCAACATTGGTCTAGACTACTGAGATTGAAGGAAGACTAATCTAGTGCACCAAGAAAGTGAGCATTTTCCATTTTCAACTATCTGGCGAAGTAGAAGGATGTGTGCTCGTCTTCTCCTGATAGAACTCCAAAATTACAACTCACTGCTGAACAACCATCAACAGGACAATGTTGAATCCCACCAAAAAAGTATACCCCATGTCCAAGGGCAAAGGAGAAGCCACAGCAAGATGGTAGGAGGGGCGAAATTGCATTTAGAATCAAACCCCATACCGGCCAGAGATGTTTGGAGGGTTCAGACAAAACCTTGTGCACCCCCACGGGACTCCACAGAGCCTGAGCCAGACCTGCCTTTAAGTGTTTGAGTGTCTCCTTTGGAGGTATGGGTTAGCAGTGGGTACTGCTGCAGGGGCAAGGGCTCTGGGTGCTGCAGACCTGGGTATGGCAAAAGCCCTCTTGGAGGAGATTGCAATTAACCCCACCATACAGCCACCAGAACTTAGACAGGACTGGGGAAACAGACTCTTGGAGGGCACAGACAAAATCTTGTGCACACCAGGACCCATAGTCCCCACAGAGACTGAGCCAGAACTGTGTTTGTGTCTCCTGCAGAGGCACAGGGCAGCAGTGGCCTGCTACAGGGGCAGGGTTCTGGGTGCAGCAGACCTGGGTATGGCATAAACCCTCTAGGAGGAGGTCAACATTAACCCCACCATAGAGCTGCCAGAACTTACACAGGACTGGAGAAACAGACTCTTGGAGGGCACAAACAAAACCTTGTACACACCAGGATCCAGGAGAAAGGAGCAGTGACCCCACAAGAGGCTGACCTGGAATTGCCCATGTGTGTCCAGAGAATCTCCGGCAGAGGCGTGATTGGCAGTGGCCTGGTGAAGGGTCGGCATTGAGTGTTGCAGTGCCTGCTTGGGGCCTTTTGAAGGAGGTTGCCATTATCTTCATTAGCTCCACCATAGTTTGGCCTCAGGGCAAACAACAGGGAGGGAACACAGCCACACCGATCAACAGAAAATTGGATTAAAGATTTTCTAAGCACCCATGATGGCCCCACCCATCAGAACAAGAACCAGTTTCCCCTTCAGCCAGTCTCTCCCACCAGGAAGCTTCCATAAGCCTCTTATCCTTATCCATCAAAGGCCAGACAGAATGAAAACTACAACCACAGAAAACTAATCAAACTGATCCCATGGATCACAGCTATGTCTAATTGAATGAAACTATGAACCAGGAGGAACCACCCCGCACCTGAGGCCAGGGGCAGTGGCCGAGAGGAGCAACCCCAAGTCCAGGAGGGCCTAGAGGAGCTATCCCACATTGAAGGTCAGGAAGGGTGGTAATGAGGAGATATCCCTCATCCAAGGTAAGGAGCAGCAGCTGCACTTTGCTGGAACAGCCATGAAGAGATACCTCATGCCCAAGGTAAAAGAAACCCAAGTAAGATGGTAGGTGTTGCAAGAGGGCATCAGAGGGCAGACACACTGAAAGCATACTCACAGAAAACTAGTCAATCTAATCACACTAGGACCACAGCCTTGTCTAACTCAATGAAACTAAGCCATGCCTGCAGGGCAACCCAAGATGGGCAGGTCATGGTGGAGAGGTCTGACAGAATGTGGTTCACTGGAGAAGGGAATGGCAAACCACTTCAGTATTCTTGCCTTGAAAACCCCATGAGTAGTAT
Source organism: Capricornis sumatraensis (assembly GCF_032405125.1). Classification (NCBI taxonomy): domain Eukaryota; kingdom Metazoa; phylum Chordata; class Mammalia; order Artiodactyla; family Bovidae; genus Capricornis; species Capricornis sumatraensis. Next base: position 28,100,077 of record NC_091070.1, on the reverse strand, counting down.
GAAAAGGCAAAATGGTAGGATACTGAAAGAGGAACTCCCCAGGTCAGTAAGTGCCCAATACGCTACTGGAGATCAGAGGAGAAATAACTCCAGAAAGAATGAAGGGATGGAGCCAAAGCAAAAACAATACCCAGTTGTGGATGTGACTGGTGATAGAAGCAAGGTCCGATGCTGTAAAGAGCAATATTGCATAGGAACCTGGAATGTCAGGTCCATGAATCAAGGCAAATTGGAAGTTGTCAAACAAGAGATGGCAAGAGTGAATGTCGACATTCTAGGAATCAGCAAACTAAAATGGATTGGAATGGGTGAATTTAACTCAGATGACCATTAGATCTACTACTGTGGGCAGGAATCCCTCAGAAGAAATGGAGTAGCCATCATGGTCAACAGAAGAGTCCGAAATGCAGTACTTGGATGCAATCTCAAAAACGACAGAATGATTTCTGTTCGTTTTCAAGGCAAACCATTCAATATCACTAAATAGATCTTAAGGGGAGCATTGGTGAAAGGATTTTCATTTGTTGGGCTGATGTTTGCTGCTAAATCTCCATATTCCCTGCCCTTATAATGAATATAACTAACATATAGGAGAAATAAGTATTAACCTTTAAGCATATAGGAGAAATAAGTATTAACCTTTAAGATTAATCATGTTAACCTTGGGTTAAATAAATTCCTTTCTTGATTGTAACTCACTACACGCTCAACATATAGGAATGTAACTTTGTTTGGAGGGTGGTGCCTGGTTTAAGAAAAAACACCCGTGGAAAAAATAAGTTTTTTGGTTACCAGAAAGAAAGGATCATAAAATGTCAGCAGGTCTCATGGCCAGAAGATGATGTAAAATCCCTAAGACCTTTTTATGTGAAGCACCTGATTTTGATAAAGGTCAGGAATGCTGACCCCTGCGTGACTCTGTATTCCTCCCTATATGTAACAAAAGATATATAAGCAAATCCAAAAATAAAGAAATTGGATCAGTTTCTGGAAAGACTGATACCCCCATGTCGTTCTTTCCTGCTCCCCATTTTTCTGGCTGAATTCCCATCTGGAGCATGGATGCTATTCCACGTAAACCAAGTTATTCAGCCTCTTTTTCTCCACTAATTTTCCTACGACACTATCCATTTCTAATCTCTGTATATATCTTAGTTAAATATGTATTTTTCCAAGGATGCCGACGCCATCCCCACCTTCGAAGTCCCTGGATCCACCGGGGCTGGACACCGGCAACCTTTTAGAACTAACACCCAAAAAAGATGAGTTTTTCATTATAGGGGATGGGAATGCAAAAGTAGGAAGTCAAGAAACAACTGGAGTAACAGGCAAATTTGGCCTTGGAATATGGAATGAAGCAAGGAAAAGACTAATAGAGTTTTGCCAAGAAAATGCACCGGTCACAGCAAACACCCTCTTCCAACAACACAAGAGAAGACTCTACACGTGGACATCACCAGATGGTCAACACCAAAATCAGATTGATTATATTCTTTGCAGCCAAAGATGGAGAAGCTCTATACAGTCAACAAAACCAAGACCAGGAGCTGACTGTGGCTCAGATCATGAACTCCTTATTGCCAAATTCAGACTTAAATTGAAGAAAGTAGGGAAAACTGCTAGACCATTCAGGTATGACCTAAATAAAATCCCTTATGATTACACAGTGGAAGTGAGAAATAGATTTAAGGGCCTAGATCTGATAGATAGAGTGCCTGATGAACTATGGATGGAGGTTCATGACATTGTACAGGAGACAGGGAACAAGACCATCCCCATGGGAAAGAAATGCAAAATAGCAAAATGGCTGTCTGGGGAGGGCTTACAAATACCTGTGAAAAGAAGAAAAGTGAAAAGCAAAGGAGAAAATGAAAGATATAAGCATCTGAATGCAGAGTTCCAAAGAATAGCAAGAAGAGAAAAGCAAGCCTTCTTCAGCTATCAGTGCAAAGAAATAGAGGAAAACAAACAGAATGAGAAAGACTAGAGATCTCTTCAAGAAAATTAGAGATACCAAGGGAATATTTCCTGCAAAAATGGGCTCAATAAAGGACAGAAATGGTCTGGACCTAACAGAAGCAGAAGATATTAAGAAGAGGTGGCAAGAATACACAGAAGAACTGTACAAAAAAGATCTTCATGACCCAGATAATTATGATGGTGTTATCACTCATCTAGAGCCAGACATCTTGGAATGTGAAGTCAAGTGGGCCTTAGAAAGCATCACTAGGAACAAAGCTAGTGGAGGTGATGGAATTCCAGTTGAGCTGTTTCAAATCCTGAAAGATGATGCTGTCAAAGTGCTGCACTCAATATGCCAGCAAATTTGGAAAATTCAGCAGTGGCCATAGGACTGGAAAAGGTCAGGTTTCCTTCCAAGCCGAAAGAAAGGCAATGCCAAAGAATGCTCAAACTACCACACAAGTTGCACTCATCTCACATGGTAGCAAAGTAATGCTCAAAATTCTCCAAGCCAGGATTCAGCAATACGTCAACCGTGAACTTCCTGATGTTCAAGCTGGTTTTAGAAAAGGCAGAGGAACCAGAGACCAAATTACCAACATCCGCTGGATCATGGAAAAAGCAAGAGAGTTCGAGAGAAACATCTATTTCTGCTTTATTGACTATGCCAAAGCCTTTGACTGTGTGGATCACAATCAACTGCGGAAAATTCTGAAAGAGATGGGAATACCAGACCACGTGACCTGCCTCTTGAGAAATCTGTATGCAGGTCAGGAAGCAACAGTTTGAACTGGGCATGGAACAACAGACTGGTTCCAAATAGGAAAAGGAGTACATCAAGGCTGTATATTGTCACCCTGCTTATTTAACTTCTATGCAGAGTACATCATGAGAAACGCTGGGCTGGAAGAAGCACAAACTGGAATCAAGATTGCATGGATAAATATCAATAGCCTCAGATATGCAGATGACACCACCCTTATGGCAGAAAGGGAAGAGGAACTAAAAAGCCTCTTGATTAAAGTGAAAGAGGAGAGTAAAACAGTTGGCTTAAAGCTCAACATTCAGAAAACGAAGATCATGTCATCTGGTCCCATCACTTCATGGGAAATAGATGGGCAAACAGTGGAAACAGTGTCAGACTTTAGTTTTTGGGGCTCGAAAATCACTGCAGATGGTGATTGCAGCCATGAAATTAAAAGACACTTACTCCTTGGAAGAAAAGTTATAACCAACCTAGATAGCATATTCAAAAGCAGAGACATTACTTTCCCGACTAAGGTCCGTCTAGTCAAGACTATGGTTTTCCTGTGGTCATGTATGGACGTGAGAGTTGGACTGTGAAGAAGGCTGAGCACCGAAGAATTGATACTTTTGAACTGTGGTGTTGGAGAAGACTGTTGAGAGTCCCTTGGACTGCAAGGAGATCCAACCAGTCCATTCTGAAGGAGATCAGCCCTGGAATTTCTTTGGAAGGAATGATGCTAGAGCTGAAACTCCAGTACTTTGGCCACCTTATGTGAAGATTTGATTCATTGGAAAAGACTCTGTTGCTGGGAGGGATTGGGGGCAGGAGGAGAAGGGGACAACAGAGGATGAGATGGCTGGATGGCATCACTGACTTGATGAACGTGAGTCGAGTGAATAGCAGGAGTTGGTGATGGACAGGGAGGCCTGGCATGCTGCAGTTCATGGGGTCACAAAGAGTCGGTTACGACTGAGTGACTGAACTATCTATGAACTATGAGCCATGCCATGGAGGGTCACCCAAAACAGACGGGTCATGTTGGTGAGTTCTGACAAAATGTGGTCCACTGGAGAAGGGAATGGCAAAACATTTCAGTATTCTTGCCTTGAGGACCCTATAAACAGTATGAAAAGGTAAAGAAAAAAAAAAAAAAAAAAAGGACGCCGATAGATGAACTCCCCAGGTCGGTAGGTGCCCAATATGCTACTGGAGAACAGTGGAGAAATAACTTTGGAAAGAATGAAGAGAGAGACCCAAAGCAATAACACCCAGTTGTGAATGTGACTGGTGATGGCAGTAAAGTCTGATGCTGTAAAGAATAATTTTGTACAGGAAACTGGAATGTTAGGTCCATGAATGAAGGTAAATTGGAAGTGGTCAAACAGGAGACAGCAAGAGCAAACATCAACATTTTAGGACTCAGTGAACTAAAATGGAGTGGAATGGGTGAATTGAACTCAGATAACCATTATACCTACTACTGTGGGCAAGAATCCCTTAGAAAAAATAGAGTAGCCCTCATAGTCAACAAAAGAGTCCAAAATGCAGTACTTGGATGCAGTCTCAAAAACAACAGAATGATTTGTTTGTTTCCAAGGCAAACTATTCAATATCACAGCAATCCAATTCTATGCCCCAAACAGTAATGCTGAAGAAGCTGAAGTTGAACAGTTCTATGAAGACCTACAAGACCTTCTAGAACTAACACCCAAAAGATATGTCCTTTTCATTATAGAAGACTGGAATGCAAAAGGAGGAAATCAAGAGATACCTGGAATAACAGGTAAATATGACCTCAGAGTTCAGGATGAGGCAGGGCAAAGGCTAACAGAGTTTTACCAAGAAAACACACTGATCATAGCAAACACCCTCTTCCAACAGCATGAGAGACGACTCTACCCATGGATGTCACCAAATGGTCAATACCTCAGTCAGATTTATTATATTCTTTCCAGCCAATGATGGAGAAGCTCTATACAGTCAGCAAAAACAAGACTGGGAGCTGACTGTGGCTAAGATCATGAACTCCTCCTTGCCAAACTCAGACTTAAATTGAAGAAAGTATGGAAAACCACCAGACTATTCAGGTATGACCTAAATCAAGTCCCATATGATTATTCAGTGGAAGTGACAAATAGATTCAAGGGTGACAGACAGAGTGCCTGAAGAACTATGGACAGAGGTTCATTGTACAAGAGGCAGTCATGAAGCCTGTCACAAAGAAAAATAAAAGAAAAAAGGGAAAATGGTTGTCTGAGGAAGACTTACAAAAAGCTATGAAAAGAAGATTAGCAAAAGGCAAAGGAGTAAAGGAAAAATATACCCATTTGAATGCACAGTTCCAAAGAATAGCAAGGAGAGATAAGAAAGCCTTCCTCAGTGATCAGCACAAAGAAATAAAGGAAAATGATATCATGCAAAAGACTAGACAGCTCTTCAAGAACATTAGAGATACCAAAGGAAATTTTCATGCCAAGATGGACACAATAAAGGACAGAAATTGTACAGACCTAACAGAAGCAGAAGATATTAAGAAGAGGTGGCAAGAATACAAAGAACTAGTCAAAAGAGATCTTCATGAAGATCACAACAGTATGATCACTCACCTAGAGTTAGACATACTGGAATGCAAGGTTAAGTAGGCCTTAGGAAGTATCACTATGAAGAAAGCTAGTGCAGGTAATGGAATTTCAGCTGAGCTATTTCAAATCCTAAAAAAATGATGCTGTGAAAGGGCTGCACTCAATTTGCCAGCAAATTTGGAAAACTCAGCAGTGGCCACAGGACTGAAAAGGATCAGTTTTCATTCCAATCCCAAAGAAAGGCAATGCCAAAGAAGGATCAAACTACTGCATGATTGCACTCATCTCATAGGCTAGCAAAGTAATACTCAAAATTCTCCAGGCCAGGCTTCAACAGCATGTGAATCATGAAATTCCAGATGTTCAAGTGAGATTTAGAAAAGGCAGAGGAACAAGAGATCAAATTGCCATGTGTTGGATCATGAAAAAAAGCAAGAGAATTCCAGAAAAACATCAATTTCTGATTTATTGACTACGCCAAAGCCTTTTACTGTTTGGATCACAACAGACTGTGGAAAATTCTTAAGAGATGAGAATACCAGATCACCTGACCTGCCTCCTGAGAAACCTGTATACAGGTCCCAAAGCAACAGTTAGAACTGGACATGGAACAACAGACTGGTTCCAAATAGGGAAAGGAGTACGTCAAGGCTGTATATTGTCACCCTGTTACTTAACTTATATGCAGAGTACATCATGCGAAATTCCAGGCTGGATAAAGCATATGCTGAAATCAAGATTGCCAGGAAGAATATCAATAACCTCAGATATGCAGATGACACCATCCTTATAGCAAAAAGCAAAGAAGAACTAAAGAGCCTCTTGATGAAAGTGAAAGAGGAGAGTGAAAAAGCTGGCTTAAAACTCAACATTCAGAAAGCTAATTCATGGCATCTGGTCCCATCATTTCATGGCAAATAGATGGAGAAACATGTGGAAATAGTGACAGACTTTATTTGGGGGGGGGGGCTCCAAAATCACTGCAGATGGTGAATGCAGCCATGAAATTAAAAGATGCTTGCTCCTTGGGAGGAAAGCTATGACCAACCAAGACAGCATATTAAAAAGCAAAGACATCACTTTGCCAATAAAGGTCTTTTGTCAAGGCTATGGTTTTTCCAGCAGTAATGATTGGATGTGAGAGTTGGACTATAAAGAAAGCTGAGTGCCAAAGAATTGATGCTTTTGAAGTGTAGTGTTGGAGAAAACTCTTGAGAATCCCTTGGACTGCAAGGAGATCAAACCAGTCAATTCTAAAGGAAATCAGTCCTGAATATTCACTAGAAGCTGAAGCTGAAGTCCCAGTACTTTGGCCACCTGACGTGAAGAACTGATTCATTGGAAAAGACCCTGATGCTGGCAAAGATTGAAGATGGGAGAAGGGGACGACAGAGCATGAGATGGTTGGATGACATTACCGACTTGATGGACATGAGTTTGAATAAACTCCAGGAGTTGGTGATGGGCAGGGAAGTCTGGCATGCTGCAGTCCATGGTGTTGCAAAGAGTTGGACATGACTCAGTGACTGAACTGACTTTTTCCTGTAACAATGCTGAATAATAAAATTAATCAGGCAATGCAGATCTAGCAATGTTGTGATTCATGTTCTACATCTACCAAACTAAAGTCTACTTGGGTATTGATAGGTAGCTAGTACCTCCAAATGTTGTGATACCCATTGATTGGATTTACACATTAAATTTGGATTTAAATTTCCCTTTTCCTAAGTTGCTCATCTACTGCACCCAGGTTCTTTACCAGATCCTCAGTTAATCTGATTATACAGTGCCCTCTGTCCTACAGCAATATTTGGCCTGTTCTTGCAGCTTCTTCAGAAATTTTGTTTTGTTTCACTATAGAGACTAGATATTCCCTTTCCACTGTACCGTGTTAGCAATATTTTGTGTTTAAAAAATTCATATGGTATTTGCGTTTTTATTCTGACTCTTAGAAAAAACTCATTTCCTAAATATTTTTTTATTTATGGGTTTAATTCTTAACACTCTAGCACATTTTTCAATGCTTTATTTTAACCACTGTCAACATCATAACCAGATTGATAATTTTAAGACATTTTAGCACAATCTGGTCAGGCATAATTTGGAGATATTGAAGGTTGGTTCCTGGGCATTATAATACAGTGAATATCACAATAAACTGAGTCACACAATCTTTTTTAGTTTTCCAGTGTATATAAATGTTACACTGTAGTGTATTCTGTTAAGTGTTCAATAGCATTCTGCCTTAAAAAACAATGCACAAGATGAATAAAAAATAATTTACTGCTAAAAAATACTAACTGTAATCTGAGACGTCAGTGAGTCATAACCTTTTATGTTGGGGGAGGGTGTTGCCTCAGCGTTGATGGCTGCTGGCTGATCAGGGTTTTGGGTGTTGCTTGGTGAAAGAAGGGATGGTTTTGGCAAATTCTTAAAATAATACAACAATGAAGTTTACCATATCAATTGACTCATCCTTTCAGGAAAAATTTATCTGTAGCATACGATAATGTTTTGATAGCGTATTAACCCACAGTAGAATGTCTTCCAAAATTGAAGTCATATCCTCACAGACTGTTTATATTCTAAGTCCTTTGTTGTCATTACAGCAGTCTTCACAGCATCTTTATCAGGAGCAGGTTCCATTTCAAGAAACTGCCTTCTTTTCTCATCCATAAGAGCAGCTTCACATCTGCTCAAGTTTTATCATGAGATTGGAGCAATTCAATCACATCTTCAGGCTCTGTTTCTAGTTCTCTTGCTATTTCCTTCACATCTGCAGTGACATCCTCTATTGATGTCTTGAGTCCCTCAAAGTCATCCTTAACAGTTACTGTTGACTTCTTCCAAACTCCTATTGATATTGATATTTAGATTTCTTTGTATGAATCATGAATGTTCTTAAAGGCATCTAAAATAGTGGATCCTTTCAGAAAGTTTTCAATTTACTTTGCCTTAGCAGTCAGACAGACAACCATCTTTAGCAGATACAGACCCTCAAAACATATTTCTTAAATAATAAGACTTAATAGTTAAAAACTACCCCTTGACCTAAGGGGTAGAATGGATGTTGAGTTAGTTGGCATGACAAAAACATTAATATCTTCACATATTTCCATCCAAATTCTTGAAATACCAAATGTATTTGTTAGTGCCTAGTAATATTTTGAGGCTTTCCTGGTGGCTCAGATAGTAAAGAATCCTCTTGAAATGCAGGAGACCTGAGTTCAATCCCTGGGTTTGGAAGATTCCCTGGAGAAGGGAATGGCAACCAACTCCAGTATTCTTGCCTGGAGAATTCCATAGACAGAGGAGCCTGGTGTCCAGTCCATGGGGTCACAAAGAGTCTATTTTAAAACATTTTTTTTTTTCTGAGAGTATATCTGCACAGTGAGCATAAAATATTCAGTAAACCATGTTGCAAGCGGACATGCTATCATTCGGGCTTTGCTGTTCTTATAAAACACAGAAAGAGTAGATTTAGCATACTTCTAAAGACAAAGATTTTTTAATAGTAAGTGGCTTCAAGTCACTACCTGCATTTGCCTCCAACAAGAAAGGCAGCCTGTCCTTTAAAGCCAGATATTGACTTTTCTTCTATAGTTTTGAAAGTCCTAGATGGCATTTTCTTCTAAGAGAAAGCCGTTTCATGTGCACTAGATATCTATTGCTTGGTGTGGCAACTATCATTGATTATCTTAGATAGATCTCCTGGATAATTTGTTGCAGCTTCTACCTCATAAACCAACTTTTGATAGCTTCAGGCTTCCTTTCTGCAGTTTTCTCTCCTCTCTCAGCCTTCATAGAATTGAACAGAGTTAGGGCTTGCTCTGGATTAGGCTTTGGTTTAAGGAAATATTGTGACTGGTTTGATCTTATATCCAGAACACTAAATCTTTCTCCACATCAGTAATGAGACTATCTTCTTTGCTTATCATTCATGTGTACACTGGAGTAGCACTTTTCATTTCCTTCAAGAACTTTTCTTTTCCTTCACAAATTGTCTGACAGTTTGGCACAAGAGGCCTCGCTTTAGGCCTATGCATTTTTGACATCCCTTCCTCACTAAGCTTAGTCACTTGTAGATTTGATTGAAAGTGAGAGACATGTGATTCTTCCTTTCACTTGAACACTTTGAAGCCATTGTAGAATTATTAATTGGCCTAATTTAAGTATCATTGTGTCTCAGAGAATAGGAAGGACTGAGGAGAGAGAGACAGGTTGGGGAACTGTCAGTGGAAAGAGTAGTCAAAGCAAACATGAATTTATCAGTTAATCCCACCATCTCATATAGCTGCAACTCATGAAACTCAAAACAATTATGGGAGTAACCTCAAAGATCATTGATCATAGACCACAATAACAAATGTAATAATTTTGAAAGAGTTTGAAATATTGTGAGAATTACCAAAATGTAACACAGAGATAAAAGTGAGCTAATGCTGTTGGAAAAAATGGCACCAATAGAATTGCCTGACACAGGGCTACCACAAATCTTCAATTTGGGGGAAAAAAAAAAGGCCACATGTATGAAGCACAATAAAACCAGGTATACTTATAAACTTCTCCATTAAATGAAGACTGATGATAGAGAAGAGGACAATCCCAAATATTCATCACCTAAAAATTCATTTTAAGACAGATTTCACTGTTGCCTAACTATCAGCAAGCTTACTGGGGAACTCAATTTCCTTACCTATTACTGGCCATTTCTGAGCCTTCAAAATCTTTCAGTTGACCAAATGACAAAACATCCCTGAAGCATTCAGAATGCTTGAACCATGCCATGTACCTTGGAGAAATGGGAATGGCCTGTCTTTTTCTGCTACATATCACACATTGTGACATGGATTCCAAGTGACAATATCTATAACACCCAGTCTCTAAAGATATCTAGTAAAAGAAAGTGTTGCCTTCTGTAATGATGAAGGTGGGAATTAGGAGGATAAATCCTGAAAGAAAGAAAACAGTATGAAAATTAATAGATTGGAAGTAATGCCATTATGATAGTTAGGGCCCAGATAAAAAGTAATGGGGCCTGAATTACTGTAATGGGACAAGAAAGGATAGACCAATTTTGAGAGACATTAGAGGGATTGATTAGATATGGGATGCTAGGAAATGTGGGGATTTCAGAGAAATAATGATGTGGAAAAAGAATATATTCATACAATTTTGAGTAAATAAAATTTAAAGTGCTGATTGGATTCAAGTGGCAGCCATAAATGTAGAGCTCTGTATGAGAAAGGCCACTGCAAAAATTTCAAATAATGGCACATACAAACATTCAGATAAAATAATAGGAAAATTTTTGTAAAAATAAGCAATTCCAAGTAATGACTAAATGATGAGTCAAGACATAATTGGGTGTTTGTTACCATTCCTATGCTTGGGAAATCCCATAGACAGGGAGCCTGGTCCATGGGATTGCAGTGTCAGACACAATTTGTGCAGTGTCAGACTAAATAATAACAGCAAAATATCACGTCTAAAGGATGTTGAATTACAAAATATATAATTTAAATAATTGCTACAAGGGGATTCCAATCCAGGTGGCAGAATAAGAACACATATAGCTCACCTCTGCCCATGAACACATCAAAAATAAATCTACATGTGGAACAATTCTCACTGAAAACTAACTGGAAACTGGCAGAAAAACTCCTGTAAAACCAAGGTTGTAAGAAAGACCCACACGTAATTGGGTTGGAAGGGGGAAAAAGCAATCCATGGGGGACCTGTGCCCCTGAGAGGGAACTCAGAAAAAAAGGGAGACTACATGAGAGGACATCTAACCTCGGGAGTGAGCGATTCAAGTCCCAGAGTGAGTGCTGCAGTTCTGATGTTCTGTGGAGGGGAGACAAGCCCCCTTGGCTAGTTGGAGGACCTCTGAGACTAACAGAAGTGCTGAAGAAGACTGAACTGGCACTCACTGGTTGCCCTCACACAGGGCAGAGGGAAATCTATTCTAGCAGTGGCAGGGTTTCCCACAGCTAACTCACTGACACCCCAGCCTGTGCCAAGCAAACTCTCTGGCTCCACTCACTCCACACCACAGTGCAGCACTGGATATAGGGTAGCCATGACAAGGGAAAGACTTGACTATGGGACCCAGAGGCAACCCAGTCCTGAGGCAAATCCTGGCTGGGTGGCTGCTCCATTAACACTTTCTCAAGCAGCACACCTCTGAAGCAGCTGGGATCCCTCATAGCAGCCACTCCAACACAGCTTACCCATCCCCAGTACATGTTGAGAGCCCACACGGGCCTTCAGCCCTGCAGAGCAATTCTACCTTGGGCAGAGGTGGTGGAAGTTGAGAGTATGATGGGCTGTGTGGGACAAAGAGCACTGGCATCCGAGGTTGCAGAGGCAATACGCTGTCTCTCAAGCCTGTGACTGACTGGAGTCAGAAGTCTTCCCAGGCTCCACTGCTTTAGCACTTTCTGCCACCCCACCCCAGGAGGCAACTCCTCTCCTTCTTCAGGGAGAAGAAAAACACACTCTTAAAGGGAACAAAACCAGTTTGGGCCTGACCCTCAGGGCTTCTGCTCCACACACACAAAAGTAAACATTGAAAGTGTTAGTGGCTCAACAATGTCCAACTCTTTGTGACCACGAGGGCTATAGCTTTAGCCTTCCAGATTCCTCCATCCATGGGATTCTCCAGGCAAGGATACTGGAGTGGATAGCGATTCCCTTATCCAGGGGATCTTCCCGACCCAGGGATCAAACCTGGGTCTCCTGTGTTGCAGGCAGTTTCCTTACCATCTAAGCCACCAGGGAAGCCCTCTGCTCCAGCAACTTTGGATCAAGTCCCACCACCAATAGGGTGGTGGTGGCCACAGCACAGGAAAAATCCTGCCTCACACCTGGATCCCACTCTAGTCCCTCCATTGCCAGCCCCAACTCTTAAAACTGTGACAGCTACCACACACCCTAAGGAAAGACTTACATCTTCCCCTTAATCCTTTAAACAACTTTGTCTTTAATTCTCTGAACCTACTTGTTTATCAAAGCTGCTTCAAAGTCTTTGCCTGCTTAATCCAACATCTGACTCTTGATGAGTCAGTTTCTATCAGCTACTTTTCATTGACTGTAAGTCATAATTTTCTATTTTTTTTCTATTTCTTAAATGTCTTCTACTATATTGTTTTATGCTGAACATTGTAACTGATACATTTTAGAAGCTCTGAAGTCTTTTATCTTCCCCTGGTGCCCTAGATGCTTAGCCATTCAGGCGTGTCTGACTCTTTGTCACCCTGTGGACTATAGCCCGCCAGGTTCCTCTGTCCATGGGATCCTCCAGGCAAGAACACTGGAGTGGGTTGCTGTGCCCTCCTCCAGAGGATCTTCCCAACCCAGGGATCAAATCCAGGTCTCCCACATTGCAAACAGATTCTTTACTGTCTGAGCCACCAGGGAAGCCTTATCTTCCCCTGGAAAGTGATTATTGTTCTAGTTGCATGTACAGTTCCTGGCTGAACATCACAAACTTGTATATGCTTGGTGTCACATTTTGTTATTGGGGATCTCTAAGAAGCTTACTACATTTCCCAAGCCCCTCTAGCTGGATAGAGTCAACATTAGCACACTATCTCCCCTGTAAATGTAGCTAGAACATTAGGCTTTATTAGGGCAGATACAACTAGATGGATGTGAGTTTGAGTGAACTTCGGGAGTTGGTGATGGACAGGGAGGCCTGGTGTGCTGCAATTCATGGGGTCGCAAATTGTCGGACACAACTGAGCAACTGAACTGAACTGAGAGTAAGTCTTTGTTGCTATTGTTTGTTTTTAAGATGAGGGTTTTTGATATCTCAGCTGAATGCCCACCAGGTTAAAAGGATGTTTACACTGACTCACTTTGCTATACACCTGAAACTAACACAACATTGTAAATCAACTATACTCCATTAAACATTTTTTTAAAAAGAATATTTACAATTTTTTTGCACTCTTTCTGTAGCAGGTACAACCCAGTAAGCCCAGTGCTGTCTGCTAAGGCTCAGTTTGGTCCACTGCCAAGAACCATTGGGAAACCCTCTGCACAATTGCCTTATTGCCAATATTTTTCCCCATATATTCCAATGACTTAAGTTGCTAGGGGTTCTTGACATCTGACTCTTCAATTCAGCATGATTTCCATGTTCTACTCTGGCTCAGTGTGCTGTGCCCAGACTATCATGTCCAGGTAAGTAGCTGTTCTGATTATAGATCTTACCTGGAGTGTCTCAACTCTCATGGATTGCAGTCTTGTATCACCAGTTGTACAGTGCCTGAGTGCTGTTGTTTGATATATTCAGTTTTATGATTTACAAAAAGAGGATGTCAAGTAGAGTTTCCTTTTTATAGCCATTTTGTTTTCACCATGGGATTGATTCATATTTCTCAGTTCAGTTCAGTCGCTCAGTCATGTCCAACTCTTTGTAACCCCATGGACTGCAGCACACCAAGCTTCCCTGTCCATCATCAACTCCCAAAGCTTGCTCAGACTCATGTCCATCAAGTCGGCGATGCCATCCTACCATCTCATCCTCCATCATCCCCTTCTCCTCCTGCCTTCAATCTTTCCCAGCATCAGGGTCTTTTCCAATGAGTCAGTTCTTCGCATCAGGTGGCCAAAGTATTGGAGTTTCAACTTAAGCATCAGTCCTTCCAGTGAATATTCAGGACTGATTTCCTTTAGGATTGGCTGAGGTCAGTGCTATCTAAGAGAACTTTCTGCAATAATGTAAATATTCTACACATCTGCTGCCCAATAAAGGAGCTACTAGCCACACGCCATTACTGAGCACTTAAAATGCGGCTAGTGAAACTGAAGAACTGGAACTTTAAATATTATTTAAATTAATTACATGAGGTTAGTAGTTATCATATTCAACAATGCAGTTCTAAGAAATAGGGATAAAAGCACTTGACCCAAGCCAGAACACTTGCTTTATTTATCTTAGTTTTCTTGCTTGAATCAGTTTCCTAACTAGCTTTGTATTTTTCTTACTTTGGTTCTCAGAAAATCACTCATCCCAGTCACCATGACTCATTGTTTTCTCCAAGTTTTCTGATACTTCTGTTTCTGCATTGAATCTGACATGATGCCAGTCTTGATTTCCACTCTTCTTGCTTTTCTTGATTTAGCCTGTTTCCTTGATGCTGGTCCAGAGTTTTGCTCTTAAAATAAATTGTAGTGTAAATTCTAGGTCTCTAATAAAGGGAACTGTGTTCCAACCATACTGAAAACCACAATGGCACTGTGCACTGCTCCTTATCCTGTGTTTGTCTGTTTTGATATTTTGACCCTAAGACAAACTAGAGGCTTGCTTTTTAGGAGAGAGTCAGAGTTTAGAAAAAACATTTAGGAATTATTTGGATTTATCAAGAAATATAGATATATATTCAGAATAAAGTCAGTTTTACTTCAATTGGTCTAAATTTACATCATTAGAATATTCTGTGAAAGCTAGATCATTTTTACTCCAAGCTATTTTTTGAAATCAGCATTTAATGTAGAAATAAAATCATAACTAAGCATAAATCTCCTTGACCAACCTAAAGACATTAGATTTCCATGTCCATTAGATTTCAACATCTACCTACGAGAAAGTAACAGAACTGAAAATAGGTAAAAGCTAAATGAGCAGATTATGAGAGAATTAAATATGTCTATCTAAAATAATAAAATGATAGCAACTTTATTATGCTTCAAGAGTCACTCACTCTTGATGTTTTGCTTTCAAAACTGTATGGGGGAAATGGGATTGCTTAACTAACAATTAGGTCACGTAAAAGAAATGCCAATTTGCTATTTACATGGACTATGGGCCAGCTATATTTTTGCATTCATAGCATGTTAACTGTACATCATTAAAAGTGTGTTCTATTTGTCTAATCATTTTATTATAATGCTAACTATGATTCATATTCTTACCTTTTATAGTCTATTGCTTTGTAACATAGTACTTAATGGCTTCACAAATTAAAACCATTACAGAAAGATGACATGGTTAACTGCTGCATTTTAATTGCTGGATATTTGTTACCATGGAGATATACTGATAAAATACAACTAAAAAATAATGAGAATAAAAATAATTAATAGTTATTATCTAAAACATAGGAATGAAAGGAACCATGAAATAGTATTTTCCCACTTCCATAATGAAACCAGAGCCACTGTCATTTTGTCCAAGAAAAAAAAAGTCATCTTTTGTTCATGGCATGCTCCTTATAATCAAATCCATTGGCTTAAATTTATGTTCATTTTTTCTTACTCTGTAGTCATATCATATGCTGATAAAAATCATATCATATCCAGATAGAATTCTATTCTTGCTAAATCATAAAAACTAGTAGTATTTTGTTTGACATTTTCTTATATTGCATTACACCATTTAACCAAACATCTCAATGATTCAGCTACATGGCATGCACAATATAGATAAAGAGTCCATGCATCTTTTGCTTTCTTGTCCTCCATGGCACCTAGTTTCATGTTTTGTATAGAAGCACTCTAACTATTAACATCATAGATAAACTCTCTCACATGCACAAAAGTTGGAAATCTGGACCTACCTGTCTAACAGGCTGAAATCACTGTGGGCTCTCCCATCCTACGCTCTATTTCACTAGTTTTGAATTTAAGCTTCTTATGCTTCTGCTACTGGAGATGAGTGGAGAAATAACTCCAGAAAGAATGAAGGGATGGAGCCAAAGCAAAAACAATACCCAGTTGTGGATGTGACTGGTGACAGAAGCAAGGTCGGATGCTGTAAAGAGCAGTGTTGCATAGGAACCTGGAATGTCAGGTCCATGAATTAAGGCAAATTGGAAGTGGTCAAACAGAAGATGGCAAGAGTGAACATTGACATTCTAGGAAACAGGGAACTAAAATGGACTGGAATGGGTGAATTCAACTCAGATCACCATTATATCTACTGCTGCGAGCAGGAATCCCTCAGAAGAAATGGAGTAGCCATCATGGTCAACAAAAGAGTCTGAAATGCAGTACTTGGATGCAATCTCAAAAACGACAGAATGATCTCTGTTGGTTTCCAAGGCAAACCATTCAATATCACGGTAATCCAAGTCTATGCCCCAACCAGCAACGCTGAAGAAACTGAAGTTGAATGGTTTTATGAAGACCTACAAGACCTTTTAGAACTAACACCCAAAAAAGATGTCCTTTTCATTATAGGGGAAGGGAATGCAAAAGTAGGAAGTCAAGAAACAACTGGAGTAACAGGCAAATTTGGCCTTGGAATACGGAATGAAGCAGGGCAAAGACTAATAGAGTTTTGCCAAGAAAATGCACTGGTCATAGCAAACACCCTCTTCCAACAACACAAGAGAAGACTCTACACATGGACATCACCAGGTTGTCAACACCGAAATCATTGATTATATTCTTTGCAGCCAAAGATAGAGAAGCTCTATACAGTCAACAAAACCAAGACCAGGAGCTGACTGTGGCTCAGATCATGAACTCCCTATTACCAAATTCAGACTCAAATTGAAGAAAGTAGGGAAAACCACTCGACCATTCAGGCCTGACCTAAATAAAATCCCTTATGATTATACAGTGGAAGTGAGAAATAGATTTAAGGGCCTAGATCTGATAGATAGAGTGCCTGATGAACTATGGATGGAGGTTCGTGACATTGTACAGGAGACAGGGATCAAGACCATCCCCATGGAAAATAAATGCAAAAAAGCAAAATGGCTGTCTGAGGAGGACTTACAAAGAGCTGTGAAAAGAAGAGAGGTGAAAAACAAAGGAGAAAAGGAAAGATATAAGCATCTGAATGCAGAGTTCCAAAGAATAGCAAGAAGAGATAAGAAAGCCTTCTTAAGCGATCAATGCAAAGAAATAGAGGAAAACAACAGAATGGGAAAGACTAGAGATCTCTTCAAGAAAATTATAGATACCAAGGAAACATTTCTTGCAAAGATGGGCTCAATAAAGGACAGAAATGGTCTGGACCTAACAGAAGCAGAAGATATTAAAAAGAGGTGGCAAGAATACATGGAAGAACTGTACAAAAAGGATCTTCATGACCCAGATAATCATGATAATGTGATCACTAATCTAGAGCCAGACATCTTGGAATGTGAAGTCAAGTGGGCCTCAGAAAGCATCACTACGAACAAAGTTAGTGGAGGTGATAGAATTCCAGTTGATCTGTTTCAAATCCTGAAAGATGATGCTGTCAAAGTGCTGCACTCAATATGCCAGCAAGTTTGGAAAACACAGCAGTGGCCACAGGACGGGGAAAGGTCAGTGTTCATTCCAATCCCAAAGAAAGACAATGTCAAAGAATGCTCAAACTACCGCACAAGTTTCACTCATCTCACATGCTAGTAAAGTAATGCTCAAAATTCTCCAAGCCAGGCTTCAGCAATACGTCAACCGTGAACTTCCTAATGTTCAAGCTGGTTTTAGAAAAGGCAGAGAAACCAGAGATCAAATTGCCAAAATCCCCTGCATCATGGAAAAAGCAAGAAAGTTCCAGAAAAACATCTATTTCTGCTTTATTGACTATGCCAAAGCCTTTGACTGTGTGGATCACAATAAACTGTGGGAAATTCTGAAAGAGATGGGAATACCAGACCACGTGACCTGCCTCTTGAGAAATCTGTATGCAGGTCAGGAAGCAACAGTTAGAACTGGACATGGAACAACAGACTGGTTCCAAATAGGAAAAGGAGTACATCAAGGCTCTATATTGTCACCCTGCTTATTTAACTTCTATGCAGAGTACATAATGAGAAATGCTGGACTGGAAGAAACACAAGCTGGAATCAAGATTGCATGGATAAATATCAATCACCTCAGATATGCAGATGACACCACCCTTATGGCAGAAAGTGAAGAGGAGCTAAAAAGCCTCTTGATGAAAGTGAAAGAGGAGAGTGAAAAAGTTGGCTTAAAGCTCAACATTCAGAAAACGAAGATCATGGCATCTGGTCCCATCACTTCATGGGAAATAGATGGGGAAACAGTAGAAATAGGGTCAGACTTTATTTTTTTGGGCTCCAAAATCACTGCAGATGGTGACTGCAGCCATGAAATTAAAAGACTCTTACCCCTTGGAAGAAAAGTTATGACCAACCTAGATAGCATATTCAAAAGCAGAGACATTACTTTGCCGACTAAAGTCCGTCTAGTCAAGGCTATGGTTTTTCCTGTGATCATGTATGGATGTGAGGGTTGGACTGAGAAGAAGGCTGAGCACCGAAGTATTGATGCTTTTGAACTGTGGTATTGGAGAAGACTCTTGAGAGTCCTTTGGACTGCAAGGAGATCCAACTAGTCCATTCTAAAGTAGATCAGTCCTGGGTGTTCTTTGGAAGGAATGATGCTAAAGCTGAAACTCCAGTACTTTGGCCACCTCATGCGAAGAGTTGACTCACTGGAAAAACTGATGCTGGGAGGGATTGGGTGCAGGAGGAAAAGGGGAGGAGAGAGGATGATATGGCTGGATGGCATCACCGATTCGATGGATGTGAGTTTGAGTGAACTCCAGCAGTTGGTGATGGACAGGGAGGCCTGGCGTGCTGCAGTTCATGGGGTCACAAAGAGTCGGACACGACTGAGCGACTTAACTGAACTGATGCTTCGTAACCTGACTATCAACTATTTCAAAGAGGAGATATTGGATTATTTCTAACCCTGCCATTGTGATTAGTCAGCGCAATATGTTCTATCTATGAAATCTTTGTGATAGTAAAAGATGTTGCTTAGTTTCTATGGGTTCATAGTCCAATTTTCAGTCTTTCCAGACATGACCTGGGCACTCTGCCATGTAACTAGAAACAGACAACATAAGCAAATACTAGATTGGAGAGAAGTGGGAGGAATGAAAAGAGGAGGGGACCCAAAGATAATCACCTCAATGTGATATTTAAAAGATTTTGAGAACAAAGTAAAGTGTAGAATGAAAAGACTTGAGGAGATGATTTATGCTTTCAGGTTTTCGCTTCAGAAGAAAATAAAAACTTATTTAATTTAAAGCTAAATTTGCTGACTGTACAATAGTCTGATTTCATTTAACATAACTTGTCAAGGAAAGAAGATGGGAAGGAATTGAGGACAAGTAAAATATGAGGAAATTCAAGATAGAAAGATGAAGTTTTGTAGAAAAAACTGAATGGAGGGACACTGGCCAGCAGCCAGGCTTCTTACAGGGGAAATGAGCATCCTAGACTGTGGCTTGAAGAGATTACTCCCAGCATTTACCTGGTTTACTGTTACTCTCTATACAAATTATGTCTTTCAACTTCGTTCCCCTATGGAATTAATTTTTTTTTTAAACATCAACTTTGTTTTACTTCACAACGTTCCAAGTAACTATATCCATGTTTCAAGTATAACTGTAAGGATTGTTGCTTCCTTATAAACGTATAGTCAACCTGACATATATTTGGCATTGAGGCCAAATATCTCATTGTTGAGTTAGAAGCTAAGATTTAAAGATTTAGATTTAGAACATCTTTTAAAATAAAAGTAACTCTGTAATTGGGATCAATAGAAATAAGGGAGTACATGACTGCCACTCTTTCTAGAATAGCTCAGCACTAGTCTTGAATATCTCAAAGAGAAACAAAATAACATTCTTAGTATTCATCCACATTATTTTCACAATGGTGGTGAGAAAACTCTTGAAAAAAGTCACCATTTTAAACATTATTTATACTTTTCAAATCCTTGACTTATAGACAAACTTGTGAAAAATATCCTTGTAACTAGGATTGAACAAAAACACAAGAATACCCAAAGAAGTAATTTGAAGGAAAACTATGTTGACTGAAAAGTTATTTTAGATATATAAAATGCTAGATGATAATGTGGATTATATGAGACATTTTGATGACTTAAGCTCATTACTAGGATTCATAAAAGGTAACTCTCAATCATACTTAACATAATATACATTTTTATACCCATTACCCTAAAGAAACAAAGCCAGTTCTAGTTTATTAGCTTGTGTCTACAGTAGCTCAACTTATTTGATTTAGTATAAACATTGGCCTGGTGTTAACCATTCATCAGTGTTTTGTTTATGTAATTTAATTTTATGCAAAACAAACATTCCACACTCAATAATTTGGTCCAGCCAATCAAATTCACTTAGCCTATCTATTGTCAACCTTCAAACAATTATTTATGGATGTGCTGACTCTAACCTTATAATTGTATCATTTACAATCAAAATTTTCAGTTCTGCTATTCAAGTTTACTTATAAAAATCTACTCCTCTAAACACAGAAAAATAGAAGTTAATCTGCATTACTGACTCATGGCATAGCAATGCTGATCAAGATACTTCATCAACATATTTGCAAGAGAAGGTTAAATTCTAGTTTCTTTCTTTTTGTCTTAAAAGGATTCTAATACTTTCCTGGTGTTAATTAAATACTGAAAGAGTCATCTTTTCTAAGTAGGACAATGGAATTAGAAACAGCTCAAGAGAGTATAGCTAGAAAATATAGCATAAGGGTGGATTTAAGCAGAAAACTTGATTGTTCAGAATACTTTGCAATATATTGTTCTTTCTTTATGAAACTGATGCTTTGGACAACTGAGGAAATTTTGTGGTTATTTTCCAAGAAACAAAGGTGATAAAACTTTAACTTTGAGCTGAGTTGGCCATTAAATCTCTCTCCTGTTGTGATTATTTTGCCATATTTGCAAGGTGGTTGGCATTGAGGACGGGCTTCCCTGGTGGCTCAGAGGTTAAAGCATCTGCCTGCAATGCAGGAGACCCGGGTTCAATCCCTGGGTTGGGAAGATCCCTTGGAGAACGAAATGGCGCCCCACTCCAGTATTCTTGCCTGGAGAATCCCAAGGATGGAGGAGCCTGGTGGGCTACAGTCCACGGGGTCGCAAAGAGTCAGACACAACTGAGCGACTTCACTTCACTTCACTTTGGCATTAATAGGATGCTGAAATAAACCCTAGAATAGTTCATCTGTACTTTTTAATCCCATCTATTGAATTTACCATTTTCCCATATTTTAATTTCAAAACTTCTTGTTGTTGCTTTGTTTTCTGATAACTTCTTTTTCAGATAAGTCAATTCTTGCTTTTCAAATGCAGTGTCTTGCTTTGCAAATCACTTTGAGGATACCAACTAGAATTATTTTTCTTCCTTTAGTTTATATTATCAATTATATACTTATAATTTTTGAAGGCATTTGTTTTGTTACTTCATATCGTATATCTTTTGCTTTGTTTATTTTCCTCAAATATTTGGTCATCTTTGGTTTTGTATTTATTAATGAATAGTAACTGCCATGTATACATAATACAAAATAGTTTTAACAAATACATATAACTATATTCATGAATAGAATACAACTTTTGTTTCCAAATTGTTCAATATCTCCTGTTATGAATTAATAATTAAACACATTTGTGGGAGAAACAAATTTTAACTACATAGAAATAAAAGAGTAATAGGGGGACTTGTGCGTCTAGATGTTTTGGAAGAACTGGAATAGGATACGTAGCGCAGTAACTGAAAGATGGAGAAGATCAACGATCGGTGGGACAATATAAAATGGCCTAATATGAGGTTAATTGGAGTTCTCAAAGTAGAATGTGTCAGGCAGAAAAATATATATATTTGAAAAAATGGCTGACATTTTTCACATTTGATTAATCCTAAGTATTCAAGAAGCTCAATGAACTCCAAGCAAGAGAGACATATCTTTAAAAGCATACCAAGGGATGTTATTATCAAATTATTGAACTAATGATTTTAAAAAATAATTAAAACATCATAGAAATTATTTCAAATGAAAATTCATATCTATGTAAGCAATAAAGTATATTATAAAAGATAAACGTGTTAGTAAACACAAAAGACATTTTTTTCCTCCTTTCTAAATTTTTTTAAAAGATAACTGTTGGAAGAAAAAAAATATCATTGGGCTTTGGCCATAAAACTGTAGTAGAAATAAAAGGTATAAAAACAATACTGCAAATAAAAGAGGGGTAAAGGAAAACATACTTCTCTAAATTCATGTATTGTTTGAGAAATGGTATATTATTCTTTGAAGGTACATCATGATAAGCTGAATATGTATATTTAAACTATAGAGCAACCACTAATTTAATGCAAATAAGTATACTTAATAAGCCAAAAGGAGAGAAAATGAAATACCAAAATATACTAACTTAATCCAAAATAACACAGGAAAAGAGAAAAAAATTAAATGAAGGATATGGGACAAATAAGAAAACTAATCAAAGTAGGTAATAGACTTAGGACATAGCCATGTAAATAATTACATTAAATGTAATTATTCCAAAAACTCAAAAGGTAGAGATTGCCATACAGGATATTAAAAAAAAACCTAAATATGCTATCTACATAAAGCATATTTTA
Source organism: Capricornis sumatraensis (assembly GCF_032405125.1). Classification (NCBI taxonomy): domain Eukaryota; kingdom Metazoa; phylum Chordata; class Mammalia; order Artiodactyla; family Bovidae; genus Capricornis; species Capricornis sumatraensis. The sequence goes on along the minus strand of NC_091070.1, from coordinate 28,077,399 downwards.
AATATAAATATAGAGCTTAACAGTAAAGGATAAAAAAAGATCATAACAACACATAAGAAAATTGGAGTCACTATATCAATACCAAAGAGAACTAATAGAAAAAAGACGACCACACAAAACAAAATGATAATGATACTTTGTCATTACTTCATAATGATAAAGTATCAATCATTAAAGAAATAAAATTATAACAAAAATGTGTGTGTGTGCTTAGTCGCTCAGTTGTGTATGACTCTTTGTGACCCCTGTACTGTAGCCCACCAGGCTCCTGTGTCCATGGGGATTCTCCAGGCAAGAATACTGGAGTGGATTGCCCTGTGTTCCTTCAGGGGATCTTCCCAACCCAGGGGCTGAACCCACGTCTTTGGCATTGAACACAGATTTTTTACCATCTGAGTCACCAGGGAAAATAGTATTAGTCAGAATTGAAACCCATACTTTCAGAAAATTATAAATAGAAGGGAACACTCACAGCAAACTTTGGACATCCATGCACACTTTGTAGTTAATATTGAAAGAGAAACTCTCCTTAAGACTGGGAATGGGGCAAACTGGGAAAGTATGCTCTCACCATGCCAACATTGTACATTAAGTTCTAGATACTGCAATAAGTCAAGAAAAATAAAATATCTACAGGTAGCAAAAAAATAAGCAAAACAGTATGTACATACAGCATGATTATACATAAACAATTCTAAAGGATCTACAAAAATGATATTAGGATTAATATCACAACTTCACCCATTTCCCTCAGCACTAACACTTCCCACTTGCCCTCTCATAACATCATTCTATTCTTTTTATCTATGAGCTTATTTTTTTTGTTTGTTTTGTTTTTTCCTTTCAGAGTCCACCTATGAGTGAAATCACACAGTATTTGTCTTTCTCTCTCTGACTTATTTCACTTAGCATAATACCTGCAAGGTCTATCCATGTTGGCCCAAGTGGAAGAATTTTACTTTTTTTTGGGACTGAGTAATATTCTTCTGTGTGTATGTATCACATCCTATTTATTTTCTCATCTATCTATCTATAGTCACTTATGTTGTTTTCATATCTTGCGTGCAAGTGCTAAGAACTAAATCCCTTCAGTCATGTCTGACACTGTGCAACCATATGGACTGCAGCCTGCCAGGCTCCTCTGTTCATAGGATTCTCTAGGCAAGAACACAGGAGTGGGTTGCTGTGCCCTCCTCCAGAAGATCTTCCCATCCCAGAGATCAACCCCGTGTCTCTTACATGCCTTAGTTATTGTAAATAATGCTGTATATATCTTTTCAAATGAATGTCTTTTTGTTCTTTGGATAAATGCCCCAAAGTAGAATGGCTGGGTCATATGGTAGTTCTACTCATTTATTTTTTGAGGAATCTCCATACTATTTTCCATAGTGGCTGTGCCAATTTAAAAGCCTATTGACAGTGTGTAAGGATTCCCTTTTCTCCATATTCTTTCAGACATTTATTATTTCTTGTGTTTTGGTAATAGCCATTCTAATAGGTGTGAGGTGGTTTTGATCTAATAATTAGTGTTGTTGAACATCTTTTCATGTATTTGTTGGCCATCTATATATCTACTTTGAAAAAACTGTTCATGTCCCCTTCCCAATTTTTAATCGGGTCATTTTGGCTTTTGTTGTTGAGTTTTATGCGTTCTTCATATATTATGATGTTAACCCCTTATTGGACATAGGATTTTGCAAGTAGTTTCTCTCATTCATTGTCTTTTCATTTTGATAATGATTTTTTCCAATGTGCCAAAATATTTGAGTTTGATGTAGTCCCATTTATTTTTTGCTTTTACCTCCTTTGACGTTGGAATTAGAGCTATAAGAGCATCGCTAAGACCAATGTCAATAAGGTTACTCTACTTTTCTTTTTCTATGAATTTTATGGTTTTTGATCTTATATTCAAATCCTTCAATCCATTTTGAGTTAATTTTATATGCTATAAAAGAAATCATTCTAGTTTTATTCTTTTAAATGTGGCTGTCTAGGTTTTTGAACACCATTTATTGAAGAGACAGCCCCTTGTCCACTGTATGATCTCTTCCTTTTTTGTAATTTTCCATGCAGGTGAGATTTTTCATTTTTCTTTTGCTGATTTTGGTATAAAATAAAAATGAACAACTGAAAAAAATAAAACTAAAAGAGAAACTTGTTGAAATCCATATATCTGACAAAAAAATACTTTATCCACAAAATATAAAAAATCCTTTTACTCAATAAGGAAGTGGATTATCTTAAAAAAACAAACAGCAAACAAGAGCACTTCTAGCTTCCAAGATGATATGTAAAGACCATAGAAATTATCATTCTTATCCTTACAAGAAAACTGAACAAATTGTAAATCAACAACTCAGGTCCATCAGAGAACTGAGGTCACAAGACAAACTACTGCTCTGAAATTCAGAAAGACAGACCCCACACAGATACAGAGAATCACAGCATGTACAGAGCAGAAGCCCCTTTCAGTGGGAACACTTCAAACAGTAACTGATGAACTCCTGGAGGCTTGGTTCAATTCCATTTGGTAGCTGAGCTGTGTCCAACTCTTCATGACCCCGTGGACTGCAGCACACCAGGCTTCCCTGTCCATCACCAATGGAGCTTGCTCAAACTCATGTCCATCAAGTTGATGATGCCATCCAACCACCTTATCCTCTGCTGTCCCCTTCTTCTCCTGCCTTAAATCTTGCCCAGCATCAGGGTCTTTTCTAACAAGTCAGTTCTTCTCATCAGGTGGCCAAAATATTGGAGCTTCAGGTTCAGCATCAGTCCTTCCAATGAATATTCAGGACTGATTTCCTTTAGGATGGACTGGTTAGATCTCCTTGCAGTCCAAAGGACTCTCAAGAGTCTTCGCCAACACCACACTTCAAAAGCATCAATTCTTCGGTGCACAGCTTTCTTTATAGTCCAACTCTCACATCCATCTATGACTAATGGAAAAACCATAGCTTTGATTAGATGGACCTTTGTCGGCAAAGTAATGTCTCTGCTTTTAAATATGCTGTTTATGTTTGTTATAGCTTTTCTTCCAAAGAGCAAGTGTCTTTTAATTTCATGGCTGCAATCACCATCGGCAGTGATTTTGGAGCCCAAGAAAAGAAAGTCTCTCACTGTTTCCATTGTTTCCCCATCTATCTGCCAAGAAGTTATGGGACCAGGTGCCACAATCTTAGCTTTTTGAATGTTTAATTTTCAGTCAGCTTTTTTACTCTCTTCTTTCACTTTCATCAAGAGGCTCTTTAGTTCCTCTTCACTTTCTGACATAAAGGTGGTGTCATCTGCATATCTGAGGTTATTGATATTTCTCCCAGCAATCTTGATTCCAGCTTGTGCTTCATCCAGCCTGGCATTTTGCATGATATACTCTGCATATAAGTTAAATTAGCAGGGTGACAATATACGGCCTTGATATACTCCTTTCCTAATTTGTTCCACATCTGGTTCTAACTGTTGCTTCTTGACAGTGTAGAGTAGTTTGAGGGTTAGTATTTCCAAGGAGGCCCATTCCTAAGTGGGACCCCACATTTTGAGATTTACCTCCAGGAACCCCATTTGGTTTTTTTCTCCCTGTGAAAAAAAAAAATCAGAAAAAAATTTCCTTGTCCCTCCAAAATGGATTAAAAACAGGAATGGTGCTCCTATGTAGTGGAATGGCATTCAGGAATAAAAAGAAACTACTCTACACATAAGAACATGGATGACTACCTAGACCATTAGGCTGAATAAAATAGGCTAGAAACAAGAGTTTATATATTAGAATTCCATTTACATGAATTTCTGATGTATAATGATAGGAAGCAGATCAGTGGCTGCTTGGGGCCAGGGTAGGAAGATTGGTGATAAGAAGTATCAGAGAATTGTGTGGGGTAAAGCAAATATATAGTCATACACATTTACCAAAATTTACTAATCTGTTCACGTAAAATCAGCACAGTTTATGTAAATTATCCTTCAATAAAATTGACTCTAAAAAACACTAGCATAAACTTTGGAGTTAAGGAAAGAAAATTGATGAGATATTCTATAATTCACATTTTAAAAAAATCCAGAAAAATTCCAAAATATAAAGACAAATTGACAAAGCAATTGTACCCAAATTAAAGAAGTCCGTGTTTTATAATAACATTTATTACATCATCTGTTTTAACATGTAAATTTTTTTAATTTAATTTTTTGTGGTATAGATCAAATCAGATCAGTTGCTCAGTTGTGTCTGACTCTTTGCGACCCCATGAATTGCAGCACGCCAGGCCTCCCTGTCCATCACCATCTCCCGGAGTTCACTCAAACTCATGTCCATCGAGTCGGTGATGCCATCCAGCCATCTCATCCTGTGTCGTCCCCTTCTCCTCCTGCCCCCAATCCCTCCCAGCATCAGAGTCTTTTCCAATGAGTCAGCTCTTCGCATGAGGTGGCCAATTGACTTACAATGTTGTGTACTTTCAGGTATACAGCTAAGTGATGTAATTATATATGTACATAAATCCATTTTTTTCAGATTCTTTTAACATGTTATTATAGATTGTTAAGTAGCTTTCCCTGTGCTATACAGTAGATCCTTGCTGGTTATCTATATTGTATATAGTAGTGTGTATATTTTAATCCCAAACAATTTATCCCTCCTCCCATATTTCACCTTTGGTAACCATAAGTGTTTATGAAGTCTGTGACTGTTTTATTTTTTTTTTAATTTTAAAATCTTTAATTCTTACATGTGTTCCCAAACATGAACCCCCCTCCCACCTCCCTCCCCATAACATCTATATATAAGTTCATTTGTATCACTTTTTTAGGTTCCACATGTGAATGGTAGCATATGATATTTATCTTTCTCTCTCTGACTTACTTCATTTAGTATGATAATCTCTAGGTCCATCCATGTTGATGCAAATGGCATTATTTCACTCTTTTTAACAGCTACGATTCCATACTACCACATTTTCTTTATCCATTTCTCTGTCAGTTGGACAGTTAGGTTGCTCTCATGTCTTGATGTTATAAGTAGTGCTGCAATGAACATTGGGCACTCTTCAAATTAATGTTTTCTCTGAATGTAGGCCCAGAAGTGGGACTGCTGGATCACAAGTACTGAAACTGAAACCATGACATATAGATTCCCAATAAACAAAAGCCCAGGACTAGAGGGCTTCACAGGCAAATTATATCACATTTGCTGCTGCTGCTGCTAAGTCGCTTCAGTCGTGTCCGACTCTGTGCGATCCAATAGATGGCAGCCCACCAGGCACCCTCGTCCCTGGGATTCTCCAGGCAAGAACACTGGAGTGGGTTGCCATTTCCTTCTCCAATGCATGAAAGTGAAAAGTGAAAGTGAAGCTGCTCAGTCGTGTCTGACCCTCAGCAACCCCATGGACTGCAGCCCACCAGACTCCTCCATCCATGGGATTTTCCAGGCAAGAGTACTGGAGTGGGGTGCCATTAGAGAAGAGTTAATACCTGCCCTTCTGAAATTCTTGCAAAAAATTGCCAAGGAAGGAACACTCTCAAACTCATTCTATGAGGCCATCATCACTCTGATATTGAAACCAGACAAAGATACCACAGAAAAAATTACCAAAAAAAGAGAATTATAGTCAATATTACTGATGAACATAGACACAAAAATCCTCAACAAAATACTAGCAAACCAAATCCAGCAATGCATTAAAAGGATTATAAACCAGGACCAAGAGGGATTTATCCCTGGGATGCAAGGATTCTTCCATATTTGTACATCAATCAGTGTGATACACCACATCAACAAACTGAACAATAAAAACAATATTACCATACCAATAGCTATGGAAAAAATATTAGACAAACTTCAACACCCATTTATGATAAAAACTCTCCAGATTGTGGGCATAAAGAGAACCTACCTCAACATAATAAAGGCCATATATGACAAACCCACAGCTAATATAATTCTCAATGGTGAAAAGCTGAAAGCATTTCCTCCAAGATCAGAAACAAGACAAGAATGTTCATTCTCACCACTTTTTTTCAAGATAGTTTTGGAAGTCCTAGCCAAGGCAATCAGAGAAAAATAAAAGGAGTCTAAATTGGAAAAGAAGTAAAACTGTCATGGTTTGCATATATATAACATGATACTATACATAGAAAATCCTAAAGATGTGAACCCAAAACTACTACCACTCATATGCATTTGGTAAATTTTTTCAGGATACAAAATTAATATGCAGAACTCTCTTGCATTTCTATACATTAATAATAAAAGATGAGAAACAGAAATTAAAAAACAACCCCATTTACAATCACATCCAAAAGAATAAAATACCTAGGAATATTGTGTCATTTTCAACCAAGGTCAAATTATATTTCTGAAGAAATGGGACTGATAAACTTCAATATGTTAATAAAATACATTAAATGAGCTATTTCATATATGAATATTTCTACCATTAAACTATTAGCAGAATATACCTTATTCTTGACTTGATAAGATACTGAAATAACACAATTATACAAATGTGTTTAAGCTAAATTTAAAACATTTTCCTGGATTGTAGAAGGAATGGAGAGAAGTTAATGTAAAAATGCCTGGTCAGTCATGCGTCAAATGAGCATGAATTTGGATTGATTTTAGTGCAGTTCAGAGTTATTAAACTAACTTTTTGAATTAAGTAGTAAAATTTACAAAGGCTTGTTACAAACCCTACTCTAAATATATTGTATACCTCATTTAATATAGAAATGAATAAATATTACAATCTCAGTATAGAATCCAATTAAACTTTAAATATTGGTCTAAAATACCTCTGCTTTACTGACTATGCAAAGCTTTGTGTGGATCACAACAAACTGTGGAAAATTCTTAAGAGATGGGAATACCAAACCACCTGACCTGCCTCCTGAGAAATCTGTGTGCAGGTCAAGAAGCTACAGTTAGAACTGGACATGGAACAACAGACTGGTTCCAGGGAAAGGAGTATGTCAAGGTTGTATACTGTCACCCTGCCTATTTAACTTGTATGCAGAGTATATCATGTGAAAAGCCAGGATGGATGAAACACAAGCTGAAATCAAGATTTCTGGGAGAAATATCAATAATCTCATATACACAGATGACACCACCTTTATGGCAGAAAGTGAAGAGGAACTAAAGAGCCTCTTGATGAAAGTGAAAGAGGAGAGTTTAAGAGTTGGCTGAAAACTCAACATTCAGAAAACTAAGATCATGGCACCTGGTCCCATCACTTCGTGGCAAATAGATGGGGGAACAATGGAAACAGTGATAGACTTCATATTTTGGGGCTCCAAAATCACTGCAGATTGTTAATGCAGCCATGAAATTACAAGATACTTGCTCCTTGGAAGAAAAGCTATGACCAACCTTGACAGCATATTAAAAAGCAGAGACGTTACTTTGCCAACAAAGGTCCATCTAGTCAAAGCTATGTTTTTTCCAGTAGTCATGTATGGATGGATGTGATTTGGACTATAAAGAAAGCTGAGCACTGAAGAACTGATGCTTTTGAACTGAGGTGTTGTAGAAGACTCTTGAGAGTCCCTTGGACTGCAAGGAGCTCCAACAAGTCCATCCTAAAGGAAATCAATCCTGAATATTCATTGGAAGGATTGATGCTGAAGCTGAAACTCCAATCCTTTGGTCACCTGATGAGAACTGACTCATTAGAAAAGACCCTGATGCTGGTCTTTTAAGATGCTGAAAGATTTAAGGCAGGAGGAGAAGGGGATGGCAGAGGATGAGATGGTTGGATGGCATCACCTACTCAGTGGACATGAGTTTGAGCAAGCTTTGAGAGTTGGTAATGGACAGAGAAGCCTGGTGTGCTGCAGTCATGGGGTCACAAAGAGTCAGACACTACTGAGCGATTAAACTGAACTGAGAATAGCTCTGACTGACCTGTTAGAGGAATTAAAATTTTTTCAGAGTAAAAGAAAGAATGAGTCAGTGTTTAGCCTCTGAGTTTCTGTTCTCTCTCTCTCTCTTTCTCTCTCTCTCTCTCTATATATATAAACATATGTTTATCAATTTATTTACCTATATGTACATATTTATATAAGTAAATAAAATTCATATATATTACATGTGAATAACATACATGTGTAAAGAAAACCTTCACATCCAGCTAGACAAACGTTTGTCACTTACCAAAAGATGTTCATTAAAATATGTTCCAGTGAAAGTGTTGGGCTACACCCTGGAGGCCTTCAAATCTCGTCATTTCCCAGCTGTGAGACTGAAGGAAGAGCCTAGAGACAGCGACAGAGATACCCACAATGTATTGGATAGGGAATCTTACACATTTGAAGCAAAAGTCCCAGGCCAGCACTCCACCAGGGGTGGCAGATGGCAGCCACGATGAGGCAGCCATCTTCTCTACTAAGGGGGAAGAAGGACTCCACCAGTTATATGGGGAACTGATGTCAGGTGAGCTCATCAGTTACCAGAGAAACCTGAGGCAGGAGCAAGCCTGTAGGCAGTTACTCATTAGACTCTATAATTAAGAGAATTGGCGAGTCCTACTACTACAGTGTAGGTGAGAGGCAGGCAGCGGATGTGTAGAGAACAGGGTAACAGCTGTCTTGATGGCCTGACCGTACAGGCAGTTAGTGACCTCACTGTGAACTCAGTAAACTCCCAGTCCTGAAGCATTCATGTCAGAGACGTTCATGAAACCAATACAACTGAGAAAAGAAACTGCAAGTTTGGCTTGCTGTATTGTTTGAAAGAGAAAACAATTAAATTGGAACTCTTATTGCACTATTTAATCAATAGTGTTGTGAATAGAAGAGTTCAATTTCACCTGTGAAATATTCTAATTGTTAAGAAAATTTTAATTAATGAACATCAAATGCAAAAACACAAATACTTTATTTGGACAAGATTTGTTCAAGTATGGTAATTCAGAGGCTTGCAATGCATTTTGGAAGTGCATCATTTCTCAATCATTTCTTAAATAACAGAGTTGCAAATCACCAGTTCTCTATTCCCGTGGAATAAAGAATGATTTCTGGCCAGTGATTATGGATGACCTGGGTTTGAATTCTGATCTCTTCTCTAGTTCTGACCTTGGTCAATTCATTTACTCTGCCTGCTTCAGGATTTTTATCTATAAAATGGAGAAAATAACCCTTGCCTGGAAATGAAGTAGCAAGGTAACAAAGTAGGGACTGTGAAGGAATTTTTAAATGGTGCTTTATTTATAAATAAAACTATTGTTTTCTAAACTTTAATTGCTTTTATTTGAGCTTATTTCTTGTTGGAAGATTTGTAGGTTTCTTTCCCTTTTATTTCCAAGGCTTCACTATTCCATTTTAATTCATATCTAGATTATGTTGCTTTTTATTGTAGGTAAAGTATACATTAAAATGTTTATATCTAACATGTATATGTATGGCTGAGTCGTTCTGCTGTGCACCTGAAACTGTCATGACATTGTTAATCAGCTATATGCCAATATAAAACAAAAAGTTTAAAAAATTGTTTGTAGATAGCTAGTGGGAAGCTGCTGTATAGCACAGGGATCTCAGCTGTGTGCTCTGTGATGTCCTAGGTGGGTGGGATTGTGGGAGGGAGGATCAAGAGGGGGGGAATATATTTACACACATAGTTGATTCACTTTGCTCTGCAGCAGAAACTAACACAACACTGTAAAGCAATTATAGCTAATAATAAAATTTTTTAAATTTATATCCAGAAACAAGGATAAATAAGCATTTTATTTCTTAATAGAATCAGGGAGGAATAATTAATTTTTTTGGGGGGAGGAAATTTTTGCAAACTATATTTGTGATAAGAACTCAAACATGAAAATGAGGGAACTAAAAACTCAGCAAAAGACTTGAGCAGACATTTCACAAAAAAAGATATATGAATGGTTAATAAAGATATTTAATTTCATTCAGTTCAGTTCAGTTCAGTCATTCAATCATGTGTGACTCTTTGCGACCCCATGAATTGCAGCATGCCAGGCCTCCCTGTCCATCACCAACTCCCGGAGTTCACTCAAACTCATGTCCATTGAGTCACTGATGCCATCCAGCCATCTCATCCTCTGTCATCCCCTTCTCCTCCTGCCCCCAATCCCTCCCAGCATCAGGGTCTTTTTAACCAACACTAGATCTGACCTTAGTTGCTTTGGGCTCTTCAGTTGCACACAGCCAATAGGTGGGTACTCTGAATCCATTTTGGTAATTGCTATTTTAAAGACGATAGCCAATGCCACTGAAATTGGGTGTATAGGCACCAAATGAAGCACCAAAGCTGACAAGTAAAGTGGATTTTTTAAATTTTATTTATTTTTAATTGAAGGATAGTTGCTTTACAATATTGTGTTGGTTTCTGCCATACATCAACATGAATCAGGCATAGGTATACATATGTCCACTCCTTCCTGAACCTCCCTCCCACCTCTCACTCCATTCCATCCCTCTAGGTTGTCACAGAGTCCCAGTTTGAACTCCCTGAATTATACAGCAAATGCCCACTGGCTATTAAAGCAGATTTTTATATCATCAAAATAAAAAAAGTTAATTAGAGAGAGAGCATTATAAAAACAGACCCTCAAAAAGCAGATTTAAAGAAAGGCCATAAAAACCCCAGTGTCTGAAGTGATGTCAGAAATTTTGCTCATGTGGTGCCCAACACCACTTCAGGCATAGCTAAAACAAATCAATATATCCTTTGCAAAGAGTACGCTTTTTCAAAGACATATAAAACTTAAATCTTTCTACATTGTAACTGTATCATCTTTTAGAATTTCCTCTTCTTAGATTCCATCCACTCTACTACCATCACCACCACCGCACATAACCCAAGATAAGCAGCAGGAATTTTAACAGAAAAGGCAGGAGAGAGCTGTAATTTCTGATTCCCAAATGAGACGTATTTTTCTTTGGGGCTCTCCTGTTATGATATTATCATTGAACAGGTACATTTTTGTGCCACTTGCATTGGATTTAAAAATGTACAGTTCTGGTATGTTTACGATGTGGGAACGCTGAATGTTGGAGACAATAAATGTGAAATTAAGCAATATTTCTTGAGACAAGATGGTGACTGATTCTTTACTGTTTTCTGAGTGCTACTTCTTTAGTGGATATATACTAGCTGCTCACCATTTTCTTATTTCTTTTCCTACTTATTCAGCCTCTTATTTGAGACAAGCTACTTAAAGGAACTTTACTTTTTCCTCTGAAGACTCTCCTCTCATTCCATCTTCTCTTCTGTATCATCTCATCTAGTACTAATGCTTCAGTTGCAAGTCACACAAGTCAGTGACTCTCAAAGTTACATCATCAATCCAGAACTCTGTTTTGATACATAATCTATAAACCCAAATATTCAGCAACCTACTTGGTATCTCCATTTGAATTTCCCCAGACCCTCAAGTTCATCACATAGATAAGAGAAACACTATTATCTATCTCAGCCAAATCTCTCCCTTCCAGTGCTCGGCACCTTGGTCAATGAAAGGTGTTATCCTTCTCCTAGGTACTCATGTCTTAACCCTGAGCACCTTTCTTGACACATTTTGCTTTCTCATTTTGCATATAATCACCAGGTGTGCCAGCTCTATCTCCAGTATATCTTTCAATTTAGTCAACATATCTCCATCCTCACAGCCCCTGTCATTATCAAGTCCCCATCAGTTTTTGTCGAAATATTCCAAAGCCTCTAATCACACTCTGCCTGCAATTTTATTGCCCCTCTAAATGATCCTTCATAAAGCTATCACGTGTGCACACATGCTAAGTCACTTGTCTTGTCCAACTCTTTGCGATTCTGTGGATTGCAGCCCTCCAGGTTCCTCTGTCAATGAGATTCTCCAGGCCAGAATGCTGGAGTAGGTTGCCATGCCCTCCTCCAGGGGATCTTCCCTACCCAAAGATGGAACCCATGTCTCTTATTTCTCCTGCATTGACATGCAGTTACTTTACCACTAGTGCCACCTGGGAAACCCAAGAATTCTGGAGTGGGCTGCTATTTCCTCCTCCAAGGGATCTTCCAGACCCCAGGGGTCGAACCTGTATCTCCTGCAGCTTCTGTATTGCAGGCAAATTCTTTATCACTGAGCCACTAGGGAAGTCCAAAGCTATGACGAAAGTGTTATCCGTTCAGTCTTGTCTGCCTCTTTGCAATCCCATGGACTATAGCCCACTGGGCTCCTCTGTCTATGGAATTCTATAGGGAAGAATATTAGAGTGGGTAACATTTCCTTCCACCCCACTCCAGTACTCTTGCCTGGAAAATCCCATGGATAGGGGAGCCTGGTGGGCTGCAGTCCATGGGGTCGCAAAGAGTCGGACACGACTGAGCAGCTTCACTTTCACTTTTCACTTTCGTGCATTGGAGAAAGAAACGGCAACCCACTCCAGTGTTCTTGCCAGGAGAATCCCAGGGATGGGGTCGCACAGAGTCGGACACGACTGAAGTGACTTAGCAGCAGCAGCAGCAGCAACATTTCCTTCTGCAGAGGATCTTCCTGACCCAGGGATCGAACCCAGGTCTCCCACATTGCAGGTGGATTCTTTGTCATCTGAGCCACCAGAGAACCTTTTAGTGTAAAGTGATCATTGTGGTCTTTTAATACTGTAAATCCAGGCATGTCAGTTTCCTGCTTAAAATGCTTCGATGGTTTTTCATCACCTCAAGATTAAAATTCAAGCTCACTAGCATGACATTCTCCAAGGTCTGATCCCTGTACCCTGTCCAGCCCCACATCTGATCATTCCTCACCACTCATCTTGTCCTGCAGACATTACCAAACACTGTTTTCCAATTCTAGGAAATTATCACACTCTCAATCACTCCACTCTCTTGGACACACTTTTCCCACTGCCTATAATGTTCATGGTCTCTTTCTTTGCCTGCCTAGCCTGTGTCATTAACAAATCTGTTCAAATATCACTTCTTCTGGAAAGCTGAACTCCTATATTATAAAGCTCTATAATCACATCTCAGTTCTCAGCAATTTCAGTGTTTATGAAGCAGTGAATATATGTGCCAAGCAGTGGACTAAAAGCTAAAAATATATAAAGATGAAGACATGCCTCTTCCCTCTATGAAGCACTTGGTTTAGTCTTTCAAATGCTGTAGTGTTTGTCTACATTCTTTCATTATCCTCTGGGTTTCCAAGACCAAAGATCAGATTTTGGTCTTCAATGTCTAACACAGTAGCAGGCACACTCCTTGTACTTGATAAGCATGTGAATGCATAGCTTCAGCTTTATCCATATATGGAAAATTATTTCAAAGGCATGAAAAATCCTCATAGCATTTAAAAAATAAGCATGCTTATCTCCAAATGGGCAGAGCTATTATCTGTATTGTTGTTCAGTCACTAAATCACATCCAACTCTTTGCAACCCCATGAACTGCAGCATAACAGGCTTCCCTGTCCTTCACTATCTCCTGGAGTTTTCTCAAACTTGTCCATTGAGTCGGTGAATGCTTCCTGACAGGTTGCCCTCCCTTCTTCTCACATCTATTTGCATTTTCACAGAAGCCCAAGCTGTGTTTGGGCATTATTTATGTAATGCCTTCTTTCAGTACATACCTTGGTTGAGTGGCATGGAAACTCCAGCTTTTCTACTAAATCAGATCCTTCACTCTGACAGAATACTCAACTTGGTTTTCTTACTTTGCATTCCAGTAGCTTTAATAGCCATCCTAGAGCTTTTCTTATTAGCCCCCACTGGAGTGCCATGACAGCTGTAAACCATCAGTTACTGGGCTTGCCGGAGGCCTGCAAAGCATTGTGCCATGATCATATGATTAATCCAATTTCTGCAACAACCATAATTCTGAATTTCTGATGGGTTTTTAATAGGGATGGTTGGGGGAGAATGTATCTCAGAGCTACTAAAATTAATTTTTCTTCCCAATCAATGCCAGAGTGAATTTAAGAAAACATTTTTTTGTTCTTAACAACTAAAAATAAAAGAAAATTCATACTTCTTGCCTGATGAGGTAAATTATAGATAGTCTCTGGAAATGTCTTGCAGAAAACAGCTCTCCAAAATTTATGTTTGTCATTAGCCGCATGAATTGTCTGAATATGGAAAAAGGGAAGTGAGTTGGGAAATGTTTATGCATGCCTCAAAAATGGCTCCTAGCTGTTTCTCTGCTGGTGTCTTTCTTCACTACAGAGATGAATGTGAGTCACCTATTTATGCAGTGGTGTCCCTGAGATTCTGGGTTCTCATGGTGCAGTGTTCCCACAGGACCTCTGAAGAAAGAAGCAAAGCTTGAATACTTCACTGCTGGATTATTCTTTAGAAATTAAAAAGGAGATTTAAAAAGGAAAAACAAAATATGTTTTTATACATTATCTCAATCAATATTAGCTACTCAAATAATCGACTAAATATGAAAAGGAAAAAATACATCATTTCCACGGAACTGTGTATGCATATCAATCCTTAACTCCCTCTCCTGTGATTCCACTCTTACAGGATGCTAAAATATTCCTACACAAGATAACAGTCACTGTGGTACCACATATGATTGTTAAATTCCCAAGAATACTTTATTATTCATAAACTTATTCACTAAATTCTTAAGTCACTACTTTATGACAGATACTTGGTGTGGTGTTGAGAACAAAAGTGCTGTTAATAAAAATAGAAATAGACCTCTTTCATGTTTTCAATGAACTTATAATGTACAAATAGAGATGAGCACTAAACATCTTTTTCACAAAATAAGCACGATTATAATTTGTGATTAAGGATATGAAGTAAAGAGCAAAAAGTAAGAACATAAGTTTCTTTGAAGTTTATTTTGATGTGGACAGTTTTTAAAGTCTTTATTGAATTTGTTACAATATTGTTTCTACTTTATATTTTGGGTTTTTTGGCAAGAGGAATGTGGATCTTAGCTCCCTGACCAGGGATTGAACTTGTAGCCCCTGAACTGGAAGGCAAAGTCTTAACCACTGGGTGACCAGGGGAGTCTTGAGAATATAAATTGTTAAGCAGCCATCTCCTCCTCAGCTTTCACTTGGCACGGCAGTGCTCCCAGAAATGACATGAGCTAACAATTATTCAGCCACAGTGTGGGCAGAGCAGCCTATTGTTCTGCTTTGGTCAAGGTGCATTGGTGTGTTGTCCAGGAACCAGCTGGGGAGCACCCTGCTGTCTGACAGCAAAGAAGGCCCCCTGCCCTTGAATGTTTGTGGTAGGCCTCTGCCATGGGGAGAGGTCTGTCGAAAAAAACTTCGATATTTTTTGAGAGGCAGCAACCCTTGAAATTTACTCTTCCAATTTCCAAGACCATTTCCAGACTGTCCACAGCAACAAAATAGCATCATTTATATTTCACTGGCCAGCTCCAAGCTCATTCATGCACATTATCTAGCGTGAACTTTACAGCCATCTAGAGAAGCACAATTTAGTATTTGCACTTACAAGGAAATCAAGGCTCAGAAAGAATACATCACTTGCCTGAGGTCACATAGTTTATATTGAATTGGCCAAAATGTTCGTTCAAGTTTTTCCATAAAATATTATTGAAAAGGGCTTCCCTGATAGCTCAGTTGGTAAAGAATCCGCCCTCAATGCAAGAGACCCTGGGTCAGGAAGATCTGCTGGAGAAGGGATAAGCAACCCACTCCAACATTCTTGGGTTTCCCTTGTAGCTCAGCTGGTTATTGAAAAACCTGATGAACATTTTGGCCAACCCAGTACATTATGGTGCCGGGCATGAGACCCAACAATCCTGAACTCAGAGCAGGAACACTTTCTACCACGTCATAATGTTCATCCCTCCGAGGCATTCATCACCCCAATTCCTGGATGATTATTTAGATCCCCATTTTAGTTGCCATCTAAGGTTTGAGCATCGCAGGAACAATTCAGTTCTATCTGGAACCGCATGGTGGTGAGCAAAGTGTGATCTACGTGGAATAGATATCATAAAACTTTCTTTTAGAAATGAGTGAGGAATTCAAATGGCCAGCATCAGTCTCTTAATGAGATAAATGTCCAGGAAACTGAGAGATAGAAAGTGACAAACAGGAATCCTTAATGAAAAATCTATAGGAAGCGATACAATGAATAAGTGAAAGAGACGAAGAATATTTTTGTAAAGCTTACAAGTCACTGCCCAAATGGCAGATCTCATTTCAGAAAATTGAGCATTTAGTTTAAACACTTCAGGAAGCTAGATTACTGTATCAATGTGAAAAATAAAATCCCGAAGTAAGTCTTACTCTTTGAAGAAAAAAAAGCCTTTTCTTTTTTTTTTGTAGCTCACACAAGAACCATAGTTGAGTTATTAAAACAACAGTCCCAGCTGGCTTTTGCTCCAGAAAACAGGGGACAGAAAGAAGGGTGGTGAGCTAGACCTAAGATAGGTTGCTTCTCAGCATGTTTGCTTTACTTTAAAATAGCCCAGTCTGCAGTTGCGATCAGCTTTTTTTTTTTTCTTTCTGGCTTGCATCAAGTGTATAGGAGGCTTTGTTTTCTCAGTGAGTACAAACTTTCTGGAAGGAGCAGAGATAGTACTCAGATGAAACTAGTATGCAGTTATGACCTCAGTCTGGAATGCTCCAGTGTCTCAGAGGTAAGGTGAGTTTGAGAAAGCAGACATCTGTATTTTGTGCATTCTCTTCTTTGTTTCTGGCTTGTCAGAGTCTGGGGTGCAAGAACAGGAGTGTGATTAAAAGCACAAAATTTGAAATTGGGCTGCCTGGTGTTGAATCTTGGCTCTTTTACTTATCTGCTGTAGGATTATTATATTTAACTTCTGTAACCTCACCTATAATATAGGAACGGGGAAAGTTTTTCTATTTTTTTCCTCCACTTCTTTTTTCTCTCTATTCTTTCATCTTATGTTCTTTCTCTTTCTCTCTCCCTCCCTCCTCTCCTTTTTTTCCAGCTGGCATCACACAAAGGTTCTTTTCTTCCTTCTGAGGAATCTGCCACTTGTATGGCAGATTGTATCCACCACTTCCCACCATGCAGGCCAAAGAGGTCGGACACGCTCTCAACCCCAACCTCCCATCCTGTTGGTTAAGACTCCAGCATGTGGCCAACAATTCTTCCTGCTGAGGCTTTGCCTGGAGGGAGGAGGGCATACATAAAAGGAGAGATGAGAAATGGGTGGTGCTAAACACACAGCAGGAGCAGCCTGGAGAATCCAGGAGCCTTAGACAACATCTGAGCAGGCTACCTTCTTCCATCCCTGGGGAACCAGGTCCCTACCCCATCCACCAGCCTTCCTGCAGACTCTGTAGCTGCCCCATGTCCATCCAACATGGCTTCCTACATGATGCTAGTGATAGAGAATCTGCTTGCCAATGCAGGGGACACAGGATCAAATGTGGGTTTGATCCCGGGGTCAAGAAGGTATCCTGGAGTAGGAAATGGCACCCTACTCCAATATTCTTGCCTGCAAAATTCCATGGACAGAGGAGCCTGGTGGGCTACTGTTCATGGGGCTCAAAGAGTTGTATATGACTGAGCAACTGAGCACACGCAGCATAGTGGATCCAACACATTCTTCTCTAACCTAACCCAAGTCAGGTCATATTGTATAACCTGACTCTCCCTCCCTCTCTCTCCCTCCCTCTCTCTCTATGATATATATATCATAGTCTATCCAGCTATGGACAGATGAAATGGGAAAAATAATACAATTGCCAGGACTAAATAGGAAAATACAGATTAAGCACTTAATATACTAACTGGTATATAAGATACAATTAATAAAATAGTATCTATTACATACAACATTATTAAAACTACTGCTTTTCTAGCACTACAGGTTATCTTAGTATGTAGAACAGAAGTTTAAAGGTTATTTTTCCCCCATCTGGGCTTAATTTAAAATATATTTCTGATTAAAGAATGAATGAAAAAGTATAAGGGATTCTGAAAATACAGATGAGGAAGGAAATGGAAATAGTCCTTTCTTTCCTTAAAAATTAATACATGTGAATGGATAAAGATTCATCTGTAGTATAATACACCTGCTGTGGTACATAACATGTGGTATATACAGATGGTCCTTGAATGACATGAGTTTTAGCTATGTGGATCCATTTATATCCAGATTTTTTTCAACAAATATGGTCAAAGTTGGTTGAATCCATGGAGACAGAACTGGGGATATGGAAGCCTGGATAGAGGACTTTGGCATCTGTGGATTTTGGTATTTGCAGCAGCAGCAGCAGCAGGTTCTGGAAGCAATCCCCCACAGATACCCAGGAGTAGCTGCATATATGCAATGGAATACTATTCAGCCATGAAAAAGAAGGACATCCTGCCATTTGCAGTTAACACAGGCAGACCTTGAGGACATTTTGCTAAATAAGACAGAGAAAGACAAATACTGTATTGTAACACTTATATGTGGAATCTAAAATAGGCCAATTCATAGAAATAGAGGATGGTGCTTATCAGAGGCTGGGGGTTGGGGGGAAAGGAGATATGTTGGTCAAAGACTGCAAACTTCCAGTTATAAACCAAGAACCACTTGGGATCTAATGTACAGCATAATGATTATAGTAATAAAACTGTATTATATAGTTGAGAAACAAATAAGAGCAATTGGTGTAGCAGTTATAAAGGTCAAGGAAGACCTCTCAGTGCAGCTGCAAGTGATGAAGTTAGCTGTCAGCCTCCAGCCACTAACACCTTAGAGATCCTCCTCAGTTTTGCAGCTCAGGCCATTCTCTTTGCAGCCAGTAGCGGAGCATGGTGGAGGTACTAATTCCTTAGCTAATTCTGCCTAACATGGAACCTCTCTAAAGGTCAACTTTTGCTCTGGAGCTCCCTCTTGGGTTGGCAGAGACAGTCAACTCTGCTTTGTGAAGAGGACTTTCTCCACTCTCCCACGTCACAGATATCAGATCTGCATAGAGGTCTAAAGGCTATTTCTACCCCATACTGCTTCCTCCTCCCTTTATCTTTCACTCCCCCAACAAACAGAGCACTTACACTCCCAATTCCATCATGATGTCTACTCCTTGTAAGAATCAACAAACATAAGGGAATATTTGCTCTTTTTTTTCCTAAATGTCTGTATTTGTGTATACACATGTTTATGTCTGACATATAATTGAGTCCTATAATATATTTAACAATTTTAGTGTCTTCACATTAAATATTAGAAAGTTTTCATGTCATTAGAGCTTATTTCATCAAAACATTTTCAAAGGCTAAATAATGATTACATATTTGTGTAAAGTATCTCATTGAATTCTCACAACACAAACTCAAAATAGGCAATATTAATACTATTTATATTATGAGGGAACTAAGTTTATTGAAGTCAAGAAATTTACTCGCAGGTACAAAGTAAGCAGAGCTGGGGAGTAGATCCACCATGAGGACCTAGACTTGCCTACTCTGAGCTCATGCTGCTCCTGCCTCGAGGAGGCTTGGACCCTACCATACCCTCAGTTGCAAGACTCTGAATTTAATGGCAACATTGTACCTCTATTCCCTGTAGCACTTATCCTAGCCCTGGACAAAGAAAAAAAATGGATATTAGAATAATGTTCATGGCCCCTCTCCTTAATTTAGTTATTGTCTCCAAGCTATTGTACAGAAAGTAGTAACAGACTTTCATTCACTCTTTAAAAAGTTGTGTGGTATCTACTATATGCAGGAAGACCTCAAACACACCTTTGTTATCTCTATGGACTGGGAGGATAGATAATAGCTTAGTACAATTCCAAGTGATAGACAACATGATAGAACTTTACAGAAGGTTCTATGAGAACATAACCTGAGGAACAGAGCTACAGTGAAAGTTTTTGAAAAAGCTGAGCTTAGTAGATTTATTGAGGTTTTCCTGGTGGCGCTAATGGTAAAGAGCCCACCTGCCAATGCAGGAGACACAAAGAGACATGGGTTGGATCCCCAGCTTGGGAAGATGATCTGGAGAAGAATGGCAACCCACTCCAGAATTCTTGCCTGTGAAATCCCATTGACAGAGGAACCTGGCAAGCTACAGTCCATAGGTTGCAAAGATTTGGACATGACTGAAGCAATTTAGCATGCAGTAGACTTATTAAGGACTTCCCTGGTGGCTCAGACGGTAAAGCGTCTGCCTACAACGCAGGAGACCTGGGTTCAATCCCTGGGTTGGGAAGATCTCCTGGAGAAGGAAATGGTAACCCACTCTAGTATTCTTGCCTAGAAAATGCCATGGACGAAGGAGCCTGGTAGGCTACTGTCCTTGGCGTCACAAAAAGTCAGACACGACTGAGCACTTTCCAACACAGTAACAATATGTGCACAAAGAATTCAAAAGGTAGTTAAGGTTAAATGAGGTCGCTATGGTGAGCCCTAATTCAATGTGGCTACTGTGCCTATCATAAAAGGAAATTAGTACAGATACACAGAGAGAAAAAAGCATGTGAAGGCACAAGGAGAAAAGGGCCATATAAGCCAAGCAGAAAGGCCTCAAGAAGAACCAATCATGACTTGGCCTTGACCTTGGCCTTCCAGCTTCTGGAATCATTAGAAAATAAATTTCTTTTATTCAACCAATCCAAACTATGGTACTTTATTATGGCAGCTCTAGATAACTGGTACAGGAGACGAAGCTAAAAAGTTAGGCAAGAAATTGATTAGGGAGGTCCTTATATGACATGTTTAGGAATTCATGCTTTTATTCAGAAGACAATGGGGAGCTACCAAAAGATTTAAATCAAGAAGAGATACAATAAAGTTTATGTTTAACTCTCATACTTAATAATTCTACTTCTATCCCTACCTAGCTCTTCAATGATGAAAGTCAATGGGTCTGATGGGAAATGGAAGTTATTATTCAGTGACTGGTTCTTACTAATTTGATCAGGCTTCAGCTTCATTCTCCAGCAGTTCCATCTCTGCCTTGTCCTTGTGTCCAGCATTTTTTCCCCATAGAGTAATCTTTGACTCCACAATTAAGACTCTTCTTCCAGGCCATGAGTCCTGCCTGACTCACCAAATCTCATCACCACTCATGACCCTGCATGACCTTTAGAGAACACTGCAAAGACTTAAAAGAGTTGCAAAATTGAGTATTTCTAATAGATGCCCAATACTGAGCCCATATTGGGAATCCCACTTAGATGAGCATAGCAGAAAAGAGGAGTGATGTCTGTGGGGTGGCCAAGGGACAAACAGTCTGGAGGCACTTATCTCTGCCTTCAGTTTCTAGCCAGCCTCTTTATATGTGCCAGGATAATGGAGGGGGAAACCAAAAGAATTTGTTTTCTGGAGTTGTGGTGAGAGGTAGAGTGGCTGCATGTGATGGGGTGGTTAGAAGAGATTTATCCTCCTGTGCTTCACATGTCACACAGCACAGGGCCTGTGAGGGGTCTTGCTGTTTGGGAAGGAATTATTCAGGTAATTCCTGAGTGTTATTCAACAGTTTGTATAGCTGCCCCATCCCTGTTCCTTGTTTAGTGTGTCAGGGTTCATGCAGCATGTCATATATCAATCTGTTACATCTCTTCTTCAATTTCTGGGAGAAAATAAAGGCACAAAGTAAGACTTGCTTTTACCCTCTATGTAACATGACTTCGTATATTTTCTTCTTAATTTTTCTGCCTGTATAAAATGAATTGGTAATTAATAACCACTTTATTTATAAAATTATGAGTGGGAACAAGATGCTGCTATTTCCTCATAAAAATTATTTTCATGACACTTGATATTGTCCCACTCAAAGAAGGCAGTAAAGATTCATTGTTATACTTGGAGACATTGGGCAGAATGCTCAATAGACACGATAAATTGATTAGAGTGGGCTCTTTTTTTATGGTGGTAGGGAGAGTGGGTGGTGAGCTTGGAAGTGATTTCTTATAGTTAAAAATATAAAAGTCTAAGCTTCTTTCCAAGTTATAAGCAATTGACTCATCTTCTCAGGTTCCTATAGGTGAATTCACCTTGGATCCCATGCATGGGCTTAAGACCACCATATCCCAATGCACTTTAGTTCTTCTCAATTAGCCTTACCAACGATGTGGCATATTCTATTTTTTATTTTTTTTTTTAGCAACATATATTTGACTTTTTATTTTTTTATTTTTTTTTCTCCAGAGCTCCAGATATGTTTCTTTTTTTTTTTAATTTTAAAATCTTTAATTCTTACATGTGTTTTATTCTATTTTTTAAAACTGACCATGGCAATATTTCTGGCCTCACATGCTTTAGAAACTTGTTACTCTCCCACCAAGAGGTTTCCCACCCAGTTTCCTTTCCTCTTGAAACTGGGCCAGATTTTGTGAGATAAATAGAATGTAGCAACACAGTCATCCCTTGGTATCTTCAGGGGATTGGTTCCAGGAGTCCCTGAATACCAAACTCTGTGGATGCACAAGCTCCTTAATATAAAAACAGCACAGTATTTGCATATAACCTACACACATACTCCTGTATACTTTAAAGCACCTCTGGATTACTTACAATATTTAATATGATATAAATGATATGTAAATCGTTGACATATGAGGTAAATTTAAGTTTCACTTTTTGAAATTTTCTGGAATTTTTATCACAAATATGATCCATGATTGGTTGAATACATATGTGCAAAACTCATGGATACAGAGGTGACTATAATTCTGTATGTCTCCGGAGACTGAGTCATCAAAGGCCATACAACTTCCATCTGCCTCTCTCTTCTTTACTATGTTCATCTTTGGGAACAAGTCATCACACTGTAAGGTAACCCAGGACCCATAGTGATGTCTTGCATAGGTGTTATGACTTTGGCCCCAGTGAAAGTCCAAGGTGATACCTACCAGATATGTGAGCGAACAAGATTTCAGATGATTCTAACCCTCCAGCTTCAAAATTCCCTTAGTGGAGTGGTCCTAGCCCCACTGAGCCCTGCCCAAATTGCTGATGCATGAACAAACTAAAATCTGTCATTGTTTTAGGATGGCTATCCTACAGTAATAGTAACCAAAACAAATTTACCAACAACACATGATTTCCATCATGCTAAGGATAAGGGGCAGCATTTTGCAGTTATCTTTGAGGCTAAAATTATGCAGTGGGAAAAAGCACAGGATTTGGAAATAGAAGAATCTAAGTTCATATTCCAGAACCTACTACCACCTGGGTGACCTCTTGCTGATTACCAAACCAACAATAGTAAGAAGGGGACTTCTTACTCACTACACTGTTATAGGGACCAATTGAGAGCCTTTAAAGCACTTAATACAAACTAGCATACATCTGTTAGGAACTAACATCTCTGAATAAGAAGAGTTCAAATTTTTAGGGACAGGAAGTCACACTTTGGGAAGTAGGTTATTAAAAGTAGTAACAGAAGGAACCTCTTCCACTTTCACCTTTTGTCTCCTGAATTTGTCACATTTTGGTTATGGAATTAAAAAGTACCATATTCAAGTCATTGGTCTATTACATATCACCTCCACTTAATAACAGTGTTGTTGTCCTCAGACTTCATTATGGTTTGGTGGATTAGATATCATTTGGTTCATGTTGGGTAACTTGGATTGTGTGACCATATGGTACATCATAATCAGTATCTAAATCTTTGCTTGGCCTAGTAACAAGCAGGAGCCAGCAACATCCCCGATTGCCACATACTTCAGCATCCTTATATGAGCTGGTATAAGGCCTCAGTGACAGAGTAGCTTGCACTGCAGCCTGGCCTTCTGCAGATCTTGCTTTGCTCCAGGACTCGCTCAAATGTCAGTTGCTAAGTTAATGAGTGAGAAGAGCACACTCACATTGGTATATACTGCTTTTAAAATTCAGAGATGATTGTGCCTCTTTCTTAATGGTAGGAAACTTACCTTTCACTTTGGAAGGAATATTCCAACAAGCCCCAGACATCTAAAATCTTAGAAAAGATTCTAAAGAAACAGACCCCTGAATTTTCATGATGTTATATCTCACCCTCTGGACACATTTATCTTATTTAGGCTTCTAGGATTTCTGTCTTGCACTACTCCTCAGGTCCAGTCAATATAATACGTGAGCTATGGGATGTCAGGAGGATCAAGGTTCTGCTGTCTGTTACAACTGAGCAGAGTAGGGTTGATAGGGCCCTCTTCCCACCAGGTGAAAGAAATTGTTTCTGCTGGTCCTTGTTGTTTAAATAGAGGAAAAAACAATATGATCAGTATGCGTATCAGCTGTCAAGGGCTGTTTAATTTTCTTCAATAAATATACCACATCTGGAGTGGCAGCTGTGAATGAAGTTACACCTAGGTTGATTTATGATACTCCATAGCCATTCTCTAGAATCCACTTGCCAAACAGGGCAGTTGAATGAGATCATAGCAGGAGTCATCACCCCTGTAACTTTCAAGGCTTGGATGAGAGCAGTAATCTCTGTAGAACTCCCACATACAAAGCCTTGGCTCTGGTTTACACGCTGAAAAGAAGGAGAAGTTCCTGACCAATGTATTGATTTTGCCATTTGCTAAGTGTGTTTATCACAGTTTTGTATTTAGCAACCGAGGAAATAACCACATGATGCTTAGATCCATTGGACCCACTATGAGATAGACTCTAAGCAAATTCCATGTAACAGATGATCTCCATAAACCCTAAGAACTGAGAACATAGTTTTTAAAGTTTCATTTCAACACAGTTTTAAAGTTTCTATTGTTATACAACGTTTTTTATTGTTTAGTTCAAACTCAGTTCTATCCTAGTTAAAGTTTTTAAGTTTCCTTCTGGAACTTCCTGTATTATGGCTTCAGTTATGGGTCTAGAAGCAATAAGGAATAGTGGGGTGGGTCTAGGGGAGAATGAATGTTTTCCTGCAAGACACCTGCTTCAGAGGATCTTCAAGAGCTCAGTTGGTTTCCCATGCCCTGTCTTCAATATACATTCTTTCTCCAGCTCAAACAGATTATATTTAAAGTAATTATGAAAATTAACCATGTCACGGGCTATCAGTATTTTATTTTCCACAGGTAATTCTTTCAATATTTTAAGATCATTCAGTTTCTTATTTTTAATAATCCTTTGCCTGAGATCAAGTAGTTGTGATTGTCTCAGGAAAAGAAAACAGAAAATTACATACTTCAAGCAGAGAGAATTGAATACAGGAAAAGAGATAAAAAGTATGAAAAGGACAAGAGCAGCAGAAGGAAGAAAAGATGTCACCCCCAAATCAGAAAACCACTTTCACGTCTGCAATGGAGCCAATAGCATACAGGGCCTAAGACTTCCAAAGGGTGCTACCCTTGCCAGAGCTGGAAAACCAGAAAGTATTGGACTGCTGGAGTAAATGCATGGCCATCTGGTCTCCACTACTCTTAAAACCACCAGCTACTAGAACAACTGCTGACACTTTCAGAGCCAGAATAAGCATTATTCTTCCTTCTTCCTACTTTAAAAATCTCCCATCGGTGACTCTTTTTTGGCAAAATGTAACAAGAAGACTCGGACACGACTGAGCGACTTGACTTTCACTTTTCACTTTCATTCATTGGAGAAGGAAATGGCAACCCACTCCAGTGTTCTTGCCTGGAGAATCCCAGGGACGGAGGAGCCTGGTGGGCTGCCGTCTATGGGGTTGCACAGAGTCAAACACGACTGAAGCGACTTAGCAGCAGCGGCAGCAGCAACAAGAAGACAGCTGCCAGAATAGTCTGCGAAATATAGCTTGCAGAGTTCCATTGCCAGCAGTTCAGAGAATAGTCGAGAAGAACAGGCATAAAGCTGTAGAAAACAGATACATAACCAAATATAACTAAGTGGAAAGATACATTTGGGGATGTTGGTAGCAAGGAGGAGTTGCTTTAACAGCCCTGGGCTATTCTGTTACATGAAAAATCAGATAAATTCCCATTTGTTTAAACAGCCATTATTTGTATTCTCTGCTGCACTGGGCTGATTACTATCCCTGCCTGTAGTAGAATTTGGTAAGGGGAAGTATGATGCTACAATATAGAATTGATTTATAAGGACCTTGAGAAGGATGACACACATATTGTCATGGGCAATTGGTTACCTTTATTATGTGGTGAGGGAATATTTGGCCTATTTTTCACCTGCTGTAACTTGAACGACAGGATTTGTTCCTAGTAAGGCTGCAGTGTCAGGGAAAATGGCAGGAAATCCAGATTTCTTTCTTTCTTTTTTTTTTTTTTTTTTTTGGTGTATGCTGATTATTTTCTTGTCATTTTCAGCAATAATGTCTTGATAGAGAAATATGAACTTAAATTAGACCTCACCAGTCAAAAAACCAAGATGGAAAGAAATAGGGCACTGCTAAGAGAGCTGTTCTCTGTCCTTGCCTGCAATCTAAATTGAATACGAATCCCATAATTTGTAGCCTAATAGAGTTGAAAGGCTGATTGCTTTTGTTTCCAAAACAGAAGAGTTATAAACTGTAGCAACGAATCTGCATTTGTAGTAACAAATGAGGCTGATGTCCCAGGTCTTTACCAAGCACAGCCGTTAAATAAGATTACAAAGAGCTTTGACAAGGAACCAGATTTTATATATATTATATATATATATATATATTTTTTTTTTTTTTTACATTGAAACCTAGCATATGTATATGTATTGGGTTGGCCAAAAATTCATTCAGAGTTTTCCATTAGATCCACTGTATACATGTATATAATTAAAGCAAATACTTTGTGAAACAATATTTGCACTTATTCCTTGTGATGCTACCCTGTATTTTGTATTCAATTCCATCTCTTTCATTTGTGTTTATTGTTAACCAATGCTGACTATGACCCACTAAACAGCCTTCATATCCAAGTTTTAAAACATTTATCAAAATACTTCTCTACATCTTCACAAATCTTATTACAGTTTCATTCATGAACTCTATTTCTCTTTCACTTCTTTCTTTACCCAATTTATACTATGTGGTTTATCTTTCTAATCATCCTCTTGCATCCTCTCCATTCTGTTACTTCTCCTGCTGACCATCATATAATAGCTGTCATACTTAGTTAAATACAACTCTTAGTCCACACCTGCACTAGAGTAGGGGACCACGACAGGAGAATTCACACAAGCAAGGTAAATTACTGACCGAGCCCGTAGTGCTACCTAAATATCTTCCTAAATGCCTTTGTCCATTCATGCACTCTCCTAATAGGTGATTTCATGTGTTCTCTCCTTTCCTGGACATATTGCTGTCTATTTCAAGCTCAGTCAGTTCAGTTCAGTCAGTACAGTTGTGTCCGATTCTTTGCGACACCATGAATCGCAGGACGCCAAGCCTCCCTGTCCATCACCAACTCCTGGAGTTCACCCAAACTCATGTCCGTTGAGTCGGTGATGCCATCCAACCATCTCATCCTCTGTTGTCCCCTTCTCCTCCTGCCCCCAATCCCTCCCAGCATCAGGGTCTTTTCCAATGAGTCAACTCTCCGCACGAGGTGGCCAAAGTATTAAGAGTTTCAGCCTCAGCATCAGTCCTTCCAATGAACACCCAGGTTTAAATTCCTTGTTTTTTCACTGATAAAGGCAACTAAAAGAAAATGTCAACATGCTTAAACTGTCAAATCAACAAACCTATCTGCATGCACTATACTTTCCTTCTCTCATAGACCATAATATCAAGACCTCCGCCGACGTACTCACTCAGCTTCATATTCTTCCGCAGTCGTTACTTTTTACCTGCATTACTATTTGCACCTCTCTGCTGGATCACTCCCAAAGTTATACAAATATGCTGCAGTTCATGGGGTTGCAAAGAGTTAGACACGGCTTAGATACTGAAAAACAGCAATATAGCCCACATTAATAGAAAAATGCCTTGACCCTTCACTCTACCCCAGCTACTATACATTTCTGTGATTCCTAACATAGCAGAATTCTAGAGATAACTTCTTGACTTCATCTCCTCCCAGTATTTCTTAAATCAACTCCCAGCAGGCTTTCTTCATCACCACCAGCACCCCACAAAGATTCTACATCAGTTTCAATATAACTTCTCAGTCTTCATCTTCTTCAGTCGATCAGCCAACTATTAATAGATAGAGTGGATAACCTTTTTCATTTGGCCTCCAGAATACCATTCTCTTTGCCCTTTCATATCACATCCTGTTTTGTGAGTCACCTTTTTAAATACTTACCCATCTCCCAGACCTCTAAGTGTGTGCTAGGTCTTGGCTTTATACATCTCTTTTTTCAGAAATATTTTCAGTTATTTAATTCAGTCCCATGAGTTTTAATAGTACCACTTTGATAACGATTCTCAAATATATATCTCAAGCACAATTTCTACCCTGAACTTTACTCCAAATATATAAAACTGCTTACTTGACATTTCCACTTCACTCTATTCTATCAGGGCTCTTCAAACCTAACACTTCCTCAAGTGAACGCTACTCATCTCAAACCTGCCTCTCCCCTAGGGTTTCCAGTCTCAGAAATGAAACAGCTTTTTTCTAATCATT
Source organism: Capricornis sumatraensis (assembly GCF_032405125.1). Lineage (NCBI taxonomy): Eukaryota > Metazoa > Chordata > Mammalia > Artiodactyla > Bovidae > Capricornis > Capricornis sumatraensis. The sequence goes on along the minus strand of NC_091070.1, from coordinate 28,049,041 downwards.
CAGGCCCAAGTCCTTGACTTTGTTCTTTCACAGTCACATTCACTCACACTATTTATTCCACCTTTGAGTAAACCTTATGGGTTATTTTTTTCTAAATATTTATAGAACAAGTATTTTCAATTCTACTACTACCAACTGTTATAAGACTCAATTCTTTCTTGCTATTAAAACATCATATATAGTTATAGAGTTTGTTTTCATATTCTACATGCTTGGCGCTTATATGTTTTAAATTCTGAATGTTTTTCAGACAAATCACAGTGGTGAAATTTACTGTTAAGTTTTTTGCACAATTTCAATATTTTCTGCCTGATTTCTAGACTGATATGTTTGGATAGTGATCATTTTAGTCTCAAAATGTGTGTTATAATTACCTTATATTGTAGTTTCTTTTATTAGTAATAGTGTCTTCATATCATAGTTTTCTTGCAAAATCATTTTAAGATACTGTCTTTGCTGTGAGGTTTTGTTCAATTATAATTAGATAATATAGCCCATACATTCTCTTCACCAAGAGTATATAAGTTTAAATACATGACAATACACTGCAATTGAGCAAATGAATAAAGATGCTCTATCAAGCCTTCAGTATTTGTGGAACTCCCACAAGGCAGAGTGAAGGGTGAGCATTATTATAACCTCCTTCTTTCTTAATCCCTCAATTTCCTCTAGCCAATCAGATATACCAAAAATCCCTGGAGAGTACATCTCTTCCAAGATAGCACCTTGCCAGAAGGCCTTTCACTCTGGATCTTTCCTTTCCTTTAGGCCAGGTGTGTGGATGCAATGCTTGAAGAAGCAGCAGCCATCTTGCCTGAGGATGAGAGGCCTCAAGTGTCAACTAGTAAATGTCAACATGTGGACTAAGATCCAGAAACGTCTGATTCCAAAGCCCAAATGCTCTTAACAACTTTGATATACCACTTCACCAGAGCCGAAGTGAAATGAGCTTCATGAAAGGGAGAGGATTTCAGAGGAAAGCAGAGAAACAATAGCAATGAGAAATTAAGAATGATAAACTGGGTAAGACAATAAGATTTTAGGAGAGTAAGGAGTTTCCACAACAACGGGCCAAAAAAGAACTCACGTCCTTGGGACTCTTTAGAGGAACGATATTGTTATGAAGCATCAGTTCAGTTCAGTTCAGTTGCTCAGTCGTGTCTGACTCTTTGTGACCCCATGAACCACAGCACGCTAGGCCTCCCAGTCCGTGACCAACTCCCAGAGTTTCCCAAACTTATGTCCATTGAGTCGGTGATGCCATCTAACCATCTCATCCTCTGTCATCCCCTTCCCCTCCTGCCCTCAATCTTTCCCAGCATCAGGGTCTTTTCAAATGAGTCAGCTCTTCATATCAGGTGGACAAAGGACTGGCGTTTCAGCTTCAACATCAGTCCTTCCAATGAACACCCAGGACTGATTTCCTTTAGGATGGACTTGTTGGATCTCCTTGCAGTCCAAGGGACTCTCAAGAGTCTTCTCCACAACCACAGTTCAAAAGCATCAATTCTTTGGCGCTCAGCTTTCATTATAGTCCAATTCTCACATCCATACATGACTACTGGAAAAACCATAGCCTTGACTAGAAGGACCTTGGTTGACCAACTCCCAGAGTTTACCCAAACTTATGTCCATTGAGTCGGTGATGCCATCCAGCCATCTCATCCTCTGTCGTCCCCTTCTCCTCCTGCCCCCAATCCCTCCCAGCATCAGAGTCTTTTCCAATGAGTCAACTCTTTGCATGAGGTGGCCAAAGTACTGGAGTTTCAGCTTCAGCATCATTCCCTCCCAAGAACACCCAGGACTGATCTCTAGAATGGACTGGTTGGATCTCCTTGCAGTCCAAGGGACTATTTATTATTAAATATGACACAGATAAGTCAACTTGGTAGTATTAGATTCTAACTGTTGGTGTTGTTATAATGAAAATGGAGATTGTTAAATGCTTTGTGTGCTGCTGGATTTGTTTGATATCTATGGAGTTGGTAAAGAAAAGGGTGGTTAACATGTTTTGACATTTTGGCAAGCTTTTCCTACTTGCTAAAGAGGCAAAACTTCCCATGTTCTAGCATCAGCTCCCTGGATAGGAGTCTAATTTTTATATTGTGGTTTTTTTCCTTGAATAAAGATCAACTTTGTTCTTTTATTTCCATTTTATAAAAACAGTCTTTTTATTCTAAAAATTTAATACTATAATATTACTATAAAAATAAAACTATTGGGCTTCATGGAATAAAATCTACATTTTCAGAAGTTTTTTCTTCGTATTGTAGGAATCTTGTAGTTTAAAGAGACTTGTGTGCACAGAGTATTTTTGAAACTTTAACTGTATTGGTTTAAACACAGCAGGGGTTCATAGGCAAAATTATCGAGAAATAAAACTTGAAGGTCAGTTGGAGCCAGGCTGTGATCTAACTGAAGAGGTCCTGGAACTGAAGAGGATCATGAAATTCAGGGTGGGGATTTGATGGTTACAATCTATGGAGTCAGAATAGAAAGATGGTAGCTTATTCAACAAACGCTTGCTGAAAATCTATGACTGTATCGGACTTTTGCAATTTTTGTGTCAGGAATTTTTTCTGTGCTTTATTGAGTATTTTTCAGATATTCCATAATGTAATATAGTCTTGTTTTTAAGTTTGTAAGTACCTCCCTCTAAAATCTCTCTGCGCTTGACCAGTGATGACCAGAAAATGGAAGCTCTTGCAAACCTAGTCAGAAATGAGGGAAAATAGGGAGAACAAGACTCTGTGGAAAATACTCTGTTACTAGTTTCATGAAGCTGAATTTTGAGCACCACTAATGGGAACACTGCGGCTGACCTGAATATCATGGCACTTGGGTAAATTCTGAAAGGCATCCAGGTTGAAAACCTCTTAGGAATTTGCAGCTGGCAGGCAGCACCTGCTGTTATAGTCTAACACACACCCAGAGCTTGGGCATGACGTGCTGCCTGCTGCATTTATCATTTTGTCTGTGCCAGATGCCAAAGTAGAAAATAAAAGTTGAATAAACGTTTCTATAACCCAATTATGACAGATTTAACCAGGTGGATCTACCTGGAGTTTGAACCACAGAAAATTTCAAAAATCATCTTTCCCTTTGCTCAGTCTAAAAAGATTTCTCAACCTTAGCACTGTTAATTTTTGAGCTGGATAATCCTTTGTAATGAGGGGCTGTCTGTGACTTACAAAGATTTAGCAGCATCCCTGGCCTCTACCCACTAGAGGCCAGTAGTTTTCCTCCTCAGCATGTCCATCAAAATAGATAAATAAAATAAAATAACTGTGGACACTTCCAAATGTCCCCTGGGGACAATATTTCCCTCCCCTGGCCTCTACCCTGTTGAGAACCACTGCTCTATTTAGAGATTCAACCTATGCTGAAATATTCCAAATGACTCTGAGGTCCACAGAACCAAGAGAATGTTAAGAGAATATGGAATAAGGGCTCAGAAAAAGCCATTCAATTTGGCAGTGTGAACACCCTAGGAGATGAAAAGACACAATTCTAATGGAGTGAGAGTAACGTAAACTCGATTCAAGGTTTGAGAGAAAGAAAGATGTGCTTTTTTTAAAGTAGAAATTGGCTGCTTTTCTGTAAGTTGGCATGAAGGAAGAGAAGTAGGCTGATAGTTGGCAGGACTCAGTGCCTCACTGAAAGTTGTCCTGAACAAATAGAAACATGCGTTGTGTGTTCTTTTTGTTTGTTTGCTTAACTTAGGACTGTCCCTCCAGGAAGAATTTCAATCCAGAACTGTACTGTATGAGTTTAAATTCTGGGTACATCATTTCTGAGATGTATGTCCTTGAAGATTTTTTTAATCTCTTAAAGTTTGCATTTTCTTGTATGCAAAATGGGAATCATAACTCCCAAACTTGAAGGATCCTAGGATGTGAAAATGCGATGATATCTGTGGGAATGTGATACACGGCCTTCCCAAAATAGAAAAGCTATAGAATTGGTACTGAGGACACACAGGTTCTATGTGTGGTAGTTTCCACAGTGACTACTATGAGGGTCCTTGCAGTCCAGGTGCAGTGAAGGTTGACAGCAAGATGCGGACATGGCCTGGCAGGCATAATAGAGACGAAAGATGAACATTAAAAGGCTTGGCTGAACTACAGACCCAGACTGAGCCAATAATCACCTGCTTTCTTAATAAAATATCTGAAATGGGTGAACAGAGAAGGATTGCAATGTCTAATCTGCTAGGAGCATTGGCAGGCAAGAGAGATGACAGGTAAAGAGCTGTGGAAAGTTTGGGAATGGAGACACCCAGGCCAGCCTCTTAGTGGGACAGCAGGGAGGAGTGCTGCCTACACCACCAGAGCACACCTTCTCTATAGGAGTGGGACTTTGTGCTGAAATCCCAGTCTTCAAGTGGCATCTCTCCCATGTAACTGCTCAATAAATATCATATGAGTGAGCAATAGCACTGAAGCATAAATGAGGGAAATAGCTTCTTTTCTGAAATGAACTCTTTCAAACCTTTTAAATTTTTATAGCAATTAAATTGCAAATTACAAATCATGTTGGTAAATTTTGTATGTCAACTTGATTGGGACTTGGAGTGTGCAGATATTTTATCAAACATTGTCCTACTTGCCTGGGAGGATGTTTTTGGATGAAATTATCATTTGAACCAGAAGAATGAGTAAAGGAGATTGTCCTACTTAATGTGGGAGACCTGAATCCAAACAGGTGAAGGACTGAATGAAACAAAAAGGCTCATCCTCCCATGAGAGGGGAGAGTTCTTTCTGATTAACTGATTGCACTGGGATATCAGCCTTTTCTCATGTTGGACTTAGACTGAAACATCAGTTCTTGCACCTTGAGCCTACCATTCTGGACTGGAATTTATACCATCATCAGCTCTCCTGATTCTCAGGCCTGCGTATTCCAACTGCAACTCTATATAATGGATGTAACTTAATTTTTATATTTGCTGTTTAACAGTACCTTGTTTTCAATATAAATTACTATAGACATTTGTAGAATTAAAATCAATTTTAAGGCAATGATAGTGAAAAAAAGTTGCAAATCTGTGATATCAGATTGGCTTAAGGGTCATAATTGGGTTCTATTTTTTTCACATTGAATCCATGCATATATTCCTGAGAATTTTTGAGAAGAGGATTTTTAATCTGTAGTTCTTATTTGGATGATAACCTAAATTAATATTTAATCAGTTATAAACTTTATTTCTCAGGTGGTAATGCCCAAATGAAAGATATTTTGATACTTTGAGCTGTTAAATCAGTGCTTCTCTGAGCTAGACTTTTAATTTAAAGGAATTACTCTATCATTCATATTTAAGAAAATCTAGTTTGGGGAAGAACCCTGGGATGAGTATCAGGATGACAGCAGGATCTAGCCCTGGCTCTGCTAACAACATTTGATAAGTCACTGTAGACAACAATTTTGCTATCCATGAAACAAGTATTTTGAAGTTTATTGATTTCTGAGTTTCCTCCTCAGCTTTAAATTTCCATGTTTCTAAGGATACTGAAGTTAGCAGGGGAAGCAGAAGAGAATAAAAATGTGAACAAGATTGTACAAATTTCAAGAAAGGTGAAAACGGTACCTACAAAGCAGTGAAAACAACCATAAATCAAGTATTTCCTTTTTTAAGTCCTGTATTTGTAGCATATATATGTCAGGCATGGTTCTAGACATTTGGGATTTATCAGTGTACAACTCAAAATCTCTGCCCTCAAGAAGTTGGCAATGAGGGCAGATTTTAATAAATAGGTAAATGGATTAAAAAGAAAATAAGTAAATGAATAAATGAATTAACATATCAAGTATGGAACTTTCATGGTGGTCTAGTGGTTAAGAATCTACCATGGAATGCAGGGGATGTAGGTTCAAGCCCTGGTTGGGGAACTAAGATCCCACATGCTACAGAGCAACTAAATCTGCTTGCTGCAACTAAATCTGCTTGCTGCAACTACTGAACCCACAGGCCAAACTAGAGAGTCTGCCTGCCACTATGAAAGATCTCACATGAAGCAAAGAACTCTGTGCCACAACTAAGACTCAAGACAGCCAAATAAATAATAGTATATATATAATATGCATGTATCATATATATAATACATGCTTATTATATATTTATATATATATAGTGTAGGAAACATTTGTGCTTTAATTGAAAATGATGTACTGTCAGGAGGATAACCCTCTAGTTTATCTGCTTTTAGTCATTCATCTTTCAGCAATTCTACAGTTCCGTAAGTTGTAGACAACTGATAGGCAATGTAGAATAAACCTTGTACACTTGCAAACTCTGTCCTGTCTAGAAGTACATTTGGCTTCTCTTCATCTCTCTCCACTTTCCTCCACTCCCTGCAAAAAAAAAAAAAAAAAAAAGCCTATTTTGTCTCTATTTGCACATTCATTTCAATATCCCTTATCTACAAGTTTGTCTAATCCACAGATTTGTATGATGTTAGTTAAGGAGTGGCAGGGAATCTTTGTTCAGTTTTATGTCTTCTTGAGGCTTGTGATTTTAACTTTTTCTAAAAGTTACCTTTTTAACAATGGCTGAAACCTATGAAGGAAATAAGCAAAGTTAGTGAGACAGAGATGAATGAGCCTGGAGGAGGGTCTGAACAGCTTTAGACCTGCTGGTTAGGGAAGACCTCTTAGAGAATGCAGCCATTGAATTGAGAGCTGGCTGATGAAAGGGGGACACCTCAGAAGCCTAGTCATTCCAGGAAAAGGGAGCTAGAGGGGCAATGGTCCTGAACTGAGAATTTCTTTGGTGTGTTTAAGCTTCCAAAAGAAGGCCAGCACGTGTGGCTGGCATATGTGGAGCAAAAGGAATATAGTATATGATAAAGAAAGATATATAGGTGAGTCTCAGGTGTTTACAGCCTAAGAAACTTTGATAGTATGTTTGGATTTTATTCTCAGTGTAATTAGAAAGACATAAAAATGATTTGGATTGCATTTTTAAATAGTATCTATGGCCAATACACTTGACTTACCGCTTTACATGGGGCTTCCCAGGTGGCACTAGGAGTAAAGAACTTGCCTGTCAGTGCAGGTGAAGCAAGAGACGTGGGTTTGATCCCTGAGTCAGGAAGATTCCATGGAGGAGGGCATGGCAACCCACTCCAGTGGGTTGGAAAACCCTATGGACGGAGGAGGCTGGCGGGCTATAATCCAAAGGGTCACAAAGAGTCTGACACGACTGAAGCAATTTAGCATGCATGTATTGCTTTACCTGTATTACTTCAGTCAGTCCTCACGTAAGTCTATGGAATAGGGATTATTACATTCCCCACTACATAGGTGAGGACAATAAGGCTCAGAGGGTAAGTGAACAGTTATTATCTACAATGTAATGATAATTATTTATCAGTGTAAATAACAGGTGTTTCTATCTACTGTTTGTAAAATGATTGTGATTAAGCTTGAAGATATTTGATCATAATCAGTAATACTTTCCTGAACCATTACACTGAATTAAGTTTTGTAGACTTACTTCACAGAGTTTCTTGTGCTCTCTTTTCAGATTATTTTCTGGCCTTGCTTTCAAGAATTCTTTGAAAAGTAAATTTTGATTCTTAGGTTGAGTTAATGCCAGTACTGAATCAATGCTGATTGTGAACGCGTTGGTAAACTTTCCAGCTTTTATATTATTTCTGTGGGGATTTACTTGTACATATAATGAAGCATACAGTAGCTTGCATTTTGTCTTAAACACAGAAGATAGTTAATTACTGTAATCACATAATATACTTAAAATGACATGTTTCTCAGACCTACCTACTATATCAACAGCCAATAAAAATACAATATGTTTTATCAAGTTTATGATAGCTTCTAGGTTGCATTTGCAACTTGATTTTCAAAAATCTTATTATTAACATTGATACCTCACTGTTTAAAGCTTACAGTATTCTCATTATTAGAGTAGGGAAATATCATTTTTTGGGAAAACCCAGTGAATTAGCAAGTAAAATTCTGCCAATGAATTGTGATGAGACTTGTCAATATCTGCAATCTCTTTAGCTTGATATCTTAGCTTTTCAGGAATTGTAATCCTTATTCATGATGGTCTTCTGACTTTCCTGTCATGATCAATTTTACTTTCTTTTCTTAGCTAGACAAGTTTACTACGTACTCAACTTGGAAGCTTTTTCATCTCAAAATACAGATGATTTTGACAAGCCAGACAATAGCAACTTGGACACACACCGAAATGAACCACCAGTGGTTTCTTTGAAGAAGTAGAATGACTATTTTTTTGTGATAACATTTCTCCCCAAGTCGCCTGAATCATTGAGCTTGGCTGCATCTCAATTTTCCTTTCAGCAAAAATGGAGAAGAGGAAAAAACTGGGATGACTAGCTAAGCAAAACACAAGCTGCTTAAAGACTAAAGAAGCACAAGGCTATTTCAGGAAGGGCAGTCAACTGGAAGTTTGAAGTCAAAAACTATCAGCTTGTTGGATCTAAAGAGTTTAGGATTTTATACTTTACAAGAGAAAATAAAGCTACACCAATCTTCCTATATGAGTGTGTGAGTCTGTGTGTGTGTTGATATCGATACACTCATTGTGCATTTTACGTTTATTTTAACTAGATTTTCCAAGCCAGATGGCTATGTTTGAGCAGATACCTTCTACACCCACAGTTGTGCTATGAAAAACAAAAATAAAACACTAAGCATATTAAAATGTGTAAATATTTTCTCCTACTGATTTTGTTAGCTGAGTATCTCATGTGTATCTTGCTCCTGCTTTAGCCTATCAGTTCTATTCTCTTAATTCACATTTTACTGCGGATTGGGCAGAATGCCTCTGAGGTGAAGATAACTGATCTCCCTGGACTCCCAGGTTACCCCAGTGAAGGAGTGCTTTTATTACTTGCCCAAGCTTAAAAAACACTGCTTGTTAAGCCTAAGAGATCATAAAACTGTCCTTAAAAAACCCAGAAATAGGATGCCCATGTGCTATACTAATCTCTCTTGGAGAAGAAACAGCAAACAGAATAACTTTTTTCATACAAATTAAGCGGAGTATGGTTAAGGAAAACGAGTGACTGCTTTTCTGACAAGACCTTGAAGGCTTTTGTTGACTACCTTATTCTATGCACAGGAGCTATTGTATAAATTAAGATATCCAGATATCCATATGTTAGGGATCATTTTTAAGGGAAAAAAGCCTACTTACAGTTTGGGCACCACTTACAATTAGGATATAAGAGGTTTCATTAAAAACATCAAATAATGACAGGAAAACATTATAGGCTGAGTCAAAACAGTTTCTCTAACTAGGGTAGAAGTTCACTTTGAAGTTCAGATCAATAAATATACTGCTTATTTTCAAGGTGGCAGTTAAAACTGTCATTTTCCTTGTATACTGAACATTAAACATCACTAATTACTAACAGTCCTTTTTCAAAATGTTTAATGCATAGATGAATTGTTAACAAATTTTATATGTTTGTTAATTACTTAATATGTCTTTGTTGGACTCTGACATTGCCTCAGTCTAGCCCCTGTTATATAGCTTCTTTGAAGGTTAATGGAGCAGAAGGATGGAATTAAATTACACAGAGAAAAATATAACAAAAGGAGAAGAAAGGAAAAATACTAGCCTTTCAGAAGCACATACTGGAAAAAAATATCTTATGGCCTTTCACTGCTTTTGACATGGATTTTAAGGATTTTTTAAAATTAGATTCTCAATCATATGAAGTCACCCAACTCTTACCCATTCTAGGTTTCCACATAGCTTTTATCTGGGACTCTAAATATAGCTTAGAACTGTAGTCCTGAAATCCACTAAAACCACTTTTTACTCTAAACTCTGTTTCAACCTAATCAGGATCCACATTGTGTAACCAGGCAAAAAACCTGAAGGCAATGAGATGGGACAAAAACACACAAGGTCCAAATGGCCTTGGGTTCTCAAGATGGCCTGCAAAGCTGTCTGCAACTTCTTGCTGTTAATGAATCTTGATGGAACCCTGAGGTGGAAAATTTGGATGATCCCATTATCCTGGAACCATCCACTCTCCACCAAATTGTTTTATCTGCTTCTCTTTAAAATGGTAAGATGTCCCATTTGAAGTTTTAAAAGATAAATAAATAATAAAATGCCCTATCATCCAGCTATTCCACTTTTGGCTATTTATCTACAGAATTAAAAAAAAAAACCCACTAATTTGAAAATAAATATGCATCTGTATGTTCATCACATTATTATATACAATAGCCAAGATGTGGAAGCAATCTAAGTGTCTAATGACAGATGAATGGATAAAAAAATGGTATATACAAGGAATGGAATATTACTCAGCCATAAAAAAATGAAATCTTGCCATTTGGGACAACATGGATGGATCTTGAGGGTGTTATACTAAATGAAGTAAGTCAGGCAAAGACAAATAGCATATGATTTCACTCATATATAGAATATAAAAAGCAAAAAAGCAAAACAAATGAACAAAGCAAACCAAACCAAACAAACATGGGAACAGAGTTCAGAGTAGTGATTACCAAAGGGGAAGAGGTAGAGGAGAGGTAAAATGGGTAAAAGAGGCCAAGAGTATAATAATGAATGGAACTACTTTTTGGTGGTGAGCATGCTGTAATGGATGCAAAAGCAGAAATATTTTGTTGTAGACATGAAACTTACAAAATGTTATAAACCAGTTACAACAATAAAAAGTATGATAAAAGGAGCTACTCAGGCAGCCTCCAGAATTCTTTGTTCATCAATATTTCAATGTTTAGTAGGAAAACTCTTGATTGATAAAGTACAAATATCAAGACTAAACTCTAAAAAATTGCTTACAAAGAGCCGATGAAACTTAGAGCCTGTTTTATGAATAACAGTAGGCATCTCTTGTGGAAACGATAGCTTATGTCTATGTGAACTTAAAAGCCTTCAAAGCAGTTTTATATTATATGCAACTTGATTCTTACACTTGTCGAGACAGGATAGTTTTTATTGTAATGACAAACCACTCCAGCATATCATTGGCTTAAAACAATAAAGGTATATTTTTGCTACTTGTTTATCATGGGTTATCTGGGGAGGGAGTCTTGCCATGTATCATCCACACTTAGGCACCCAGGCTAAGGGGCCCTATCTCTGCATTTCCAAGATTGGAAAGATGATGAAAGAGAGTATGGTGACTCGTGTGCTTACTCCTTTTTTTTTTAATTGGAGTATAATTGCTTTACAATGTTGTGTTAGTTTCTGTTGTACAATAAAGTGTATCAGTTATATGTATACGTGTATCCCCTCCCTCTAGAACATCTCTCCTACCCTCCCCCCATCTAGGTCATCACAGAACACTAAGCTGCTGTTTCATACATAGTAGTGTATATACGTCAATCCTAATCTCCTAATCTGTCCCACCTTCCCCCCCTTTCCCATCTGTGTCCACATATCCATTCTAACATCTGCATCACTGGACATAGCTCATCTCTACCATTTTTCTGGGAGTTGGTGATGGACAGGGAGGCCTGGCGTGCTGCGATTCATGGGGTCGCAAAGACTCGGACACGGCTGAGCGACTGAACTGAACTGAACTACCATTTTTCTAGATTCCACATACATATGTTAAAATACAGTATTTGTTTTTCTCTTTCTGACTTACTTCACTCTGTATGTATTCTTAAATTATCTGCTTGAAAGTGATTCATGACACTTCTGATCATAGTTTTGGGGTCAAGGCAAGTCACACAATTCCTTCTAATTTAAGAAGTAAGAAAGTTTAATCTTGTCTATGTCTAGAAAGAAAAGAACTTGAATGGCTGGATGAGATCAGTGACTGTCATATTCCTTTTCATATCTCTATGAGGAAATATAGCTAGTAAGGCAAAGCCATGAAAACCAGGAACGTTTCTCTAAAAATGGTGTCTAGTGAAAAATGGAAAGTGACCCACTTGTGACAATGCTTTCCCTTTTTTTCATGAGTATTTTCCATTCACCATGCCACAATGCCTAAAATTTTATTCTTCACTTCTCTAGACTGAGCAAAGCCTTGCTTAAAAGGCTACTACCTTTCCTTACATATTACTGTGCTAGTTATCAAGAGATGATGGGAAGATGCTCTTCAAGATGGATAGGGGTTCCTGAGTGCAGCATGGGAGATAATGAGGTCTCTTAGGACTCTTGTAGTATAGTGAGGTGAGGAGGATGGGGGTTAAGAGGCTCTTTTTACTGAAAGGCATGGCAGTCTCTCTATAGTTCCTGGGATAAGATCTCTGTAGAAGGCAATGGCACCTTACTCCAGTACTCTTGCCTGGAAAATCCCATGGATGGAGGAGCCTGGAAGGCTGCAGTCCACGGGGTTGCTGAGGGTTGGACACGACTGAGCAACTTCACTTTCACTTTTCACTTTCATGCATCGGAGAAGGAAATGGCAGCCCATTCCAGTATTTTTGCCTGGAGAATCCCAGGGACAGTGGAACCTGGTGGGCTGCCATCTATGGGGTCGCACAAAGTCGGACACGACTGACGCGACTCAGAAGAAGCAGCAGATATTTTTACAGATAATACACTGTGAAGGAGTTAAGTTATATGTCCTCCTGAAGTTATATTTCTCAGAAAAGTAAAGAGAAAATTAAAGGCAAAAGAAGAATTAAAAATGATGCATTTAAACTGTGAACTTTATGAAAATTCAATGAGAGACAGAATTTCCTTGAAATTGCTATGCTAGCACTATCCAAGTAATTGTCCATTCCAGTGAAGGTCATTTGGGACACTGAAATTCAGAATTAGAATCATGGAAGAAGAGATATCTGAGGAGATGTGGAGACACACTTCTGCTAAATATACTGAAGTCACCTTAGACAGAAAGAATTGGAAGTTGATACCAAAATCATTCTCTGTATTATTTGCTTGCAATATGTAAGTGCCTTTTTATATTAACAAGGTGCCTTGGTGCTCTTGATCATGAAGCTTTTTTGAAGCTTTCATGAAGTCTCATATCAACTTCTGAATTTTTTTCTTCTAGTGTTCTCGTAAAACAGTAGCACATTTTCAATCCAAGTTTTATTCATTCTTTTTACTCTAAAGCTCCAATGGAAAGATACAAGTGGCTTTAGGCAAGTCATCTATTATGATAATAATTTTCCATGCTTAAATTAAGAAGTACTAAGATATATCATAATTTTAAAATATGAAGGATTTTGCTTAAGCTTTTTATGAATTGTTAGCTTCAGGCAGATTTTTATATTTAGGGTATTACAAATGATAGACATTTTAAATTGTTGGAGACAGTTAAAAGTTTTAATGAAGTTACTGCATTGTTTTATTCTAAAATATATGATAATAAGCATTTTCTTCCTTGTTTATCTTACTTTTTCCCATTTAAGAATAAATACTTAAATCCATCTATCTTGTTAACATTTACTGTTCAATTCCTTAACATTAATCCAGTATACACCTTTTAGTCATTAAGATTTCATCTTGATTTCCAGTTTTTCAATTTGCAAAGCATTTTGTAATAAAGTTTGAAAAGAAATTGCCTAACATTATTGTTTTATGATTTTATGCTGTATTTTTATTATCAAAATAAAACTATTCACTATTAACAAGGATGTACTAAACAACAGGGGAATATAGCCAATATTTTGTAATAACTATAAATGTATATAAAATCATATAATTTTTTTAAACTAAAGCATTTACCATCTTATGATATTTTACAAAACATAATATATTAATCAGATCTATTGCTGAAATATATTCATAAATTTTTACATTAGTGTCAGTCTTATTTTGAATTTCTATATAAAAATCAGAATATGCTACTCAACGCACTCTTTTGACACACTGACCACTGAAGTAGGAAGACCACCAGGACTGGAGTTCCGGCTTTGCTCTTAATAGCTTTCAGACTTGAACCTAGCCATTTACCAGCTCATCTATGACATGCATCAATAGGAAATAGTATCTGTCATACCTTTCCTAGATTTTGTGTTTTGAAAATTAAATAAGTTTAAAATCTTAAAAAAATACTTTGACAATTCTAAAGCATTATAGAAACTTAATTGGTATCACTGTTGAATCATTGGATTTGTCTCCTTACTCTTTGAAGTAAAGAGTTCACTTTAATTACAGTGAGAAATAGAAATATTACTAAAAGGCTTAGTTTACTTTTGTGTCAGTTGAAAGCCTTGAAGATTACAAGTGCCAACATTCTGTGTAGATTATTTGCTATCTTGTTTTTATTATGTGTTCTTACTGAGTTTATGTCATGGTTAACTGTGTTAAGAGAAACAAAATCAAATTTCTGGTTTTACATACAATTTAGGACCTAATATTTTGCATACTTTGACAACAATCTCTTCTCAATCCTAGAGGGAACTTGATCTCTTTATGCAGAGCCAATGAAATAGGGAGATAAGCCGGCCAACAGGACACAGATGTGTTTAAATTGGAATGAGGGAGGCCAGGTGGCTGATATGGTGGACCCATCTCTCTTCTCCAAGATATCAGGTATGATTGGTTCATTCCAAACTCTTCAGAAAAAAAATAATATAATCCTTGAAGAAATGTAACTGAATCCAAATGGATATGAGAAAATTTATCAGAGATCCTAAAGATAAGTTTAATATAAAGGAAGAATTTATTTACATATATATTTTTAAAAATCCAAATATCAAAAATATATAAAATGATAAATGAATTGATATGGACATCTTTTGAAATTAAAAGATGTTACACTTTCTCCCTAAATATTATTGGATTAACAGACTCTATCACTTTAACAGTAAATGCCTCCTGGAAAATGACTGGTCCTCCCAAATGTGGTTTGATCCTTTATCTGTTTATCTAAAATAACTTTAATGTTTCTCTTGACTTTTCCCCCTACAGTTTCTTGCCTATGGGTAATTCTCCTTCACTAAAGCAGCAAAACAATCATGATGTTCTTTATCTGTGGTAGAAAGAAATCAAATTAAGGGTCTGTGGTTTCTGGCATCATTAAGAATGTTAGACTTCCCATTTCAAAGGAAAAGGAAACTGCATTTTTCAAATACCCTTTCTCCATTTCCTGAGAATCTTATTTGGGTAATTCTAGTAATAAGATAATCATCACATGGGTGCTTTCAGCAAATAACAGAAGGATGGAAAAGAGGAACTGTGTTTTCACTAATGCATAGGATGTGTACAATAAGAGGACCAAAATCTACCTGTACAGGACTTTCAGGGAAAACAGTTTTCAAGATATTTTAAAAGATGAGTCTTATTATCACACTCAAACTACCAACCGATTTGGCATCAACTGGACTTGAAAGCAGAGTCCCCCTCCCCTCCCACACACATGTCTACAGCTGCAGTCAATTCGTTTTACTTTCTTTAATTTATTCATTTATTCATTTTTGAGTCTGCTGAGACTTCATTGCTGCATGCAGGATTTCTCTAACTGCAGTGGTGAGTAGGGCCTACTCTTCCTCGTGGGGTGAGGCTTTCTCATTGTGGTGACATTTCTTCTCGGTCTTGTTGCACAGGTTCTAGGCACACAGGCTTCAGTAGTTGTGGCATGCGGGCCTATTTGCTCCACAGCATATGGAATCTTAGTTCCCTGACCAGGAGTTGAACCAGTGTCCTCTGCAGTAGCAGGTGGGTTCTTAACCATTGGACCACCAGGGAAGTCCCTATTCAATTCCTTTTAGTTTCCTTTTCCCCAATGATTCCAATGCCAATTCTCTTCTTTCCATCTCTAATTTAGACCTCTACAGGTCCAAGTTCAGGCTTCCCAGGTGGCTCAGTGGTAAAGAATCTGCCCTCCAATGCAGGAGACGAAGGAGACATGAGTTCCATTTCTGGGTCAGGAAGACCCCCTGGAGGAGGAAATGGCAACCCACTCTAGAACTTGCCTGAAGAATCCCATGGATAGAGGAGCCTGGCAGGCTACAGTCCTTGGGGTCACAAGGAGTTGAACCGAACTTAGCGACTAAACTCATGTCCAAGTTCAGCATTTTCCCATTTCTGTCTTTGTTCATCTGTTTCCTCCATCTAGAATCCCTTTTGGTACAACAAGTGAATTCTTATCTAAGTTCCTTTTAGATGTATTTTTAAATTGTCCTGCCCTGATGCACCACTCACATACCACACACTATATTTCCCCACCATCCACCCCCTCATTCATGCAGTAGATATGTTTTACTTGGCTAATGACTTTTTT
Source organism: Capricornis sumatraensis (assembly GCF_032405125.1). Lineage (NCBI taxonomy): Eukaryota > Metazoa > Chordata > Mammalia > Artiodactyla > Bovidae > Capricornis > Capricornis sumatraensis. Next base: position 28,032,874 of record NC_091070.1, on the reverse strand, counting down.
TGAGCACTGAACACAGTACATTTCTTACGTCACTTCTGTTAAATCATTTACCTGCCACTGGTAAGTCTTCACTTCTTACTCGTGTCTTAGAGGCTTTATTACTCTCATAGATTTATCATCATGTTACCATTCCCTTCAACCTGTATTGCAATTTCCATCATTTTTTAACAAATATTTATTAAAAGTATACTAGCTGCAGAATCTTATGTGATTATTGACTCACTTGGAAGAGACAGCCAATGAGGTGCTCTGTACAGGGGAGGTCTGTTAAATGCTGAAGTATTACTCAAGATGGAAGGATTATTTACGACATTTTCTTCAGTCCTCTCATGTTGTTACAGAATAACCTGTCAATATTTCTTATTGCTGTGGATGACTTGGCAACAAGGATAAAATTTAGGACAGTTGTTTTAAAGGATCAATAGAGTTTGAGGAATGTGATGACCAAATTCTGAGTGTGTGGGGTCACAGAAAGCATATAGCATTAGGAGAAAGCCCCAGATAGTGGATTGTGTAGAAAAACACCGTGAAGTGGCTAAGAAATGCTTCCCAAATGGGTTGGGAATGGAGGGGACCAGGCAGGAAAGAAGGTTCTACATATATTAATACATCTGTACTTATTCACATTTTAATTAGAATTAACTCTGGTCCTGAAGTGAAAGTGAAGTGCTAGTCGCTCAGTCATGCCTGAGTCTTTGTGACCCCATGGACTGCAGCCCACCAGGCTCCTCTCTCCATGGGATTTTCCAGCCAAAGATTCTGGAGTGGGTTGCTATTTCCTTCTCCAGGGGATCTTCCCAACCCAGGGATCGAACCTGGATCTGCTGCACTGCAGACAGATTCTTTACCAATTGAGCTATGAGGGAAGTCCAACTCTGGTCCTAGGGAAGGTATTTAAAAGGAGAGAAGGACGTTATCAATGATTGATGCTAGAGAGTATAGTATCACAGACACATGTACTTCTATGGGGTCCTAAAATGAGTGTGTAGGGTGGGACCAAAGAATCTACACTTTTAATAAGCAGCCCAAGTGACTGATGTTTGCACTTGAAGGGGTACCCTTTGGGATTCTGGTAAAGACTAAAACATTTCACTGTCAAAATGTGGCTAAGGTGCCAGCATCTCGCAGTTAATTTACACACTGCACTGTCCGTGAATCCGGTGTATGAATAGGAGGAAAACATCTAGATGGCTTTGCACACATATTGCTCACTCTTCTTGAAGCCACCAGAAGTCCAATTTAAGAGAGCAAAGAGATCTACAGTTTTGACATATTCAAATCTTGAGACCCCACATCTGCTCCATTTAGTACTACATGATTTCAACCAAACAGGATGTAGTTTTCCTTTCACATATTTTAAGTGGCTTAAAGTCTAACATCATGCACAGTTTTCACAAGTAAACACTCTATAGATGCCCCAGTGATAATTCATAAAACTTCTCACAAAAGCCAAACATGCAAGTATAAACATAATCCTTTAGCTTTTCAACTTTCAAACTACATCCAAAGAGCACAATTATGTCTCTGTGCAGTAATTTTCTCATGAAAAATGGTGAGTAAATGCTTCCCATAGATAATTTATTTTAGTGTTATTGATTTTTTTTCTCCTAAAAAGCTGTATTGAAACAACAGCCATTAAAGCTTGTAGAGCTTTACAACATCTGATTATGATTGCAGACAATTGTTCCATTCCTTATTCTTGAGACTGCTTATAATACCACAGAGAACACCTTCATTAGCTGCCTACTACTCCCTTTTCAGATGGCACCTGGGGAATGGCATGCAAAAGAGATAAAGAAATATCTGAAGGCAAAGCAATGGTTATTGTCCATAAATTACTTATGTCATTTACCCACAGTCTGTTCCCTGGTGTTTTGTTAGAAGAACATTTTGCTCCTATATTTGTTACTGGGAATAACTCTGCTCAATGTATTTAGTGAATTAAATACATTCATTTTAAATTAGAGGCATACTAGCACATAGTCTTCCACTTAAACAGTTCCACATAAGTAAAATTCATCAATAGTTATTAGTAAATTTTGTTAGCAGAAAGAAAAAAAAAATTGATTCTGGTCAATTGAAGCTGAAAGATTTTATCAACATGGATTAACTTAGGAAGTTCCTCAGAAATCTAGAAAATGAAATGAAAACAAGTGGCAACAAGGAATATCAGGCAGGTGGCAAGACCACAGGAGTGGTTATGTGAAGATATTGCTTCCCCTGTTACTGGAACAGACATCCAACCTGGGAAATGGGTGTTGCTTCCGTACAAATGAATGCATCCTGCTGTCTCTGAACTTAGCATTACTCCCACAAATGTAAAATGCGAGGGCCATCTTGATCTTGTTGACCAAACCTAGATCTCAGTCATGAGAGAAGCTTGAATCCAAATTAACTGGGCTCTATGGAGCTTTGGTAGGATTAGGCTCTGCATCCCACCAAGACACACAGTAGAAACACAGGAAGGGGATTCAGATGCTGGGCAGTCAAAATATCCATGTGTCTGTCCACTCCACCTAGTGGGAAGACCCAACATGAAGTTTGAATTATGTTTTCTTCGATGCCTTTTGATTTAAAATGGTTAATTTTTAACATGGACCATATCACATCTGAAAGAGTAAAATGAATTACCAGGTCCATATCACAGTACTAGTTCACTTTGCTAGTGGCTTTTTTTTTACCTGAACTATTTCCTTCTGCTTATGTAGATCTGACTCCTCACATATTTGTCCCTCCACTGTGCTCTATACATAATTTCATAAAGCACTCAAGCTACACTATTGTATTGTCTGTTTGCACATGTCTGCTACTATAATATGTTCACTGAAGAAAAGAACAAAGTTAAATTCACCTCTGAACTCCTGATACCTACCAGGAGAGTTTCTTCAGAGAATTGAATATCAATATACCAAAAGATTAAGTTTATAAACATACAAATAGGTAATTGAATAACATCAAATAAATAGAAAGTTTTGCATCATTTTTTTCATCATTCTTCCATCCCATCTTTCAATGAACATTTAGTGTTTTCTGTAAATTAGGTGCTCTGTTAGGTATCAGGAGTTCAGAAGTGAATTTAACCTTGTTCTTATCTCCAATGAACATATGATAGTAGAAGACATGTGCAAAGAGACAACACAATAGTGTAGCTTGAGTGCTTTATGGAATTATGTATAGAGCACAGTGGAGGGACAAATATGTGAGGAGTCAAATCTACATAAGCAGAAGGAAATAGTTCAGGTAAAAAAATAAAAAGTAACAAGGACTTCCCCAGTGGTCCAGTGGTTAAGACTCCACCTTGCTATGCCAGAGACTCAGGTTCAGTCACTCCTTGGTGGGGGAACTAAGATCCCATGGGAGACAAATGATAAAGGGGAAAAAAAGGCAGGGTTTTATCACTAGCTGCACATAGGGAGTGAGTAGAGAAGCATGCTGGGCTGACAGCCAGACTGTGGAGGTACAGGGTGTGAATGGAAAGAGTTGAATGATTTGGTGGAAAAAGAAAGGATGTTAAGTAAATTGGATATATATTGGAATGCAAGAGAGATAATTTAGTTAAGAGTACTACTAATGGCCATCTGTGTTAAATTTATCCATTCCCATTCATTTTTGTTCACTGATTGCTAAGATGTCAAGGTTCACTCTTGCCATCTCCTGCTTGACCATATCCAATTTAATCTTGATTCATGGACCTAACATTTCAGGTTCCTATGCAATATTGTTCTTCGCAGCATTGAAATTTATTTTCACCACCAGACACATCCACAACTGAGCATCATTTTTACTTTGGCCCAGTTGCTTCATTCTTTCTGGAGCTATTAGCAACTGCCCTCTGCTCTTCCCCAGGAGCATATAGCATAATAGTGATGCATGCATGCACAACTGGGGAAGAGCATAGGGCGCTTTGGAGAAGGCAATGGCACCCCACTCCAGTACTCTTGCCTGGAAAATCTCATGGGTGGAGGAGCCTGGTGGGCTGCAGTCCATGGGGTCGCTAAGAGTTGGATACGACTGAGCGACTTCACTTTCACTTTTCACTTTCATGCATTGGAGAAGGAAATGGCAACCTACTCCAGTGTTCTTGCCTGGAGAATCCCAGGGACGGGGGAGCCTGGTAGGCTGCCGTCTATGGGGTCACACAGAGTCAGACACGACTGAAGTGACTTAGCAGCAGCAGCAGCAGAGAGCGCTTATTAATAGCTCCAGAAAGAATGAAGCAGATGGGCCAAAGTGGAAATGATGCCCAGTTGTGGATGTGTCTGGTGGTGAAAGTAAAGTCAAATGCTGTAAAGATCAATACTGCATAGGAACCTGGAATGTTAGGTCCATGAATAAAAGGTAAAATGGAAGTGGTCAAACAGGAGATGTCAAGTGTGAACATTGACATTTTAGGGATCAGTGAATTAAAATGAATGGGAATGGGGTAATTTAACTCAGATGACCAATATATCTACCACAGCGGGCAAGAATCCCCTAGAAGAAATGGAGTAGCCCTCATGGTCAACAAAACAGTCCAAAATTTAGTACTTTGGTGCAAGTCAAAAATGACAGAATGATCTCCATTTGTGTCCAAGGCAAATGATTCAATGTCACAGTAATCCAAGTCTATGCCCCAACCACTGATGCTTAAGATACTGAAGTTGATCAGTTCTATGAAGGCCTACAACACTTTCTAGAACTAACACCAGAAACAAGATGTCCTTTTCACAATAGGGTTTGAGATACAAAAGGAGGAAGTCAAGAGATACCCAGCATAACAGACAAGTTTGGCTTTGGAGTACAAAATGAAGCAGGGTAAAGTCTACAGTTTTGTCAAGAGAACATGCTGGTCATGTTCCAGCAACCCATGAGATAACTCTACACATGGACATCACCAGATGGTCAATATAAAAATGAGACTGATTATATTCTTTGCAGCCAAAGATGAAGAAACTCTATACAGTCAGTAAAAACAAGACCTGGAACTGACTGTGGCTCAGCTCATGAGCTCTTTATTGCAAAATTCAGGCTTAAATCAAAGAAAGTACAGGAAATCAGGTTCATCACAGCACTGTTTATAACAGCCAGGACATGGAAGCAACCTAGATGTCCATCAGCAGATGAATGGATAAGAAAGTTGCGGTACATATACACAATGGAGTATTACTCAGCCATTAAAAAGAATACATTTGAATCAGTTCTAATGAGGTGGATGAAACTGGAGCCTATTATACAGAGTGAAGTAAGCCAGAAAGAAAAACACCAATACAATATACTAACGCATATATATGGAATTTAGAAAGATGGTAACAATAACCCCATATGTGAGACAGCAAAAGAGACACAGATGTAAAGAACAGTCTTTTGGACTCAAAGGGAGAGGGAGAGGGTGGGATGATTTGAGAGAATGGCATTGAAACATGTATACTATCATGTAAGAAATGAATCACTAGTCTAGGTTCAATACAGGATACAGGATGCTGGGGGCTGGTCTACTGGGATGACCCAGAGGGATGGTGTGGAGAGGGAGGTGGGAGGGGGGTTCAGGATTGGGAACATGTGTACACCTGTGGTGGATTCATGTTGATGTATGGCAAAACCAATACAATATTGTAAAGTAATTAGCCTCCAATTAAAATAAATAAATTTAAATTAAAAACATAAAGCAATTATCTTTCCAAAAAAAAAAAAAACCAGAAAGTACAGGAAATCACTAAGCCATTCAGGTATGAACTAAATCAAATCCCTTATGATTATACAGTGGAGGTGACAAATAGATTCAAGCTTAGGTCTGATGAACAGAGTGCCTGAAGAACTACAGATGAAGGTTCATAACATTGTACAGGAGGTAGTGACCAAAATCAACTCAAAGAAAAAGAAATGCAAGAAGGAAAAATGGTTGTCTGAGGAAGCTTTACAAATAACTGAGGAAAGAAGAGAAGGAAAAAGCAAAGCAGAAGGGAAAGATATACCCAACTGAATGCAGAATTCCATAGAATAGCAAGGAGAGATAAGAAGAACTTCTTAAAGGATCAATGCAAAGAAATAGAGAAAAACAGTAGGATGGGAAAGACTAGAGATCTCTTCAAGAAAGTTGGAGATATTAAGGGAACATATCATGTAAGGATAGACATGATAAAGGACAGAAACAGTAAGGACCTACCAGAAGCAAAAGAGATTAAGAAGAGGTGGCAAGAATAAACAGAAGAACTATACAAAAAGGATCTTAATGACCCGATAACCACAATTGTGTGGGCACTCTCCTAGAGCCAGACATTCTGGAGTGTGAAGTCAAGTGGACTGTAGGAAGCATTACTACAAGCAAAGTTAGTGAAGGTGGTAGAATCCCAGCTGAGCTATTTAAAATCCTAAGAGATGATGCTGTTATGTGCTGCATTCAGTATGCCAGCAAACTTGGAAAATTCAGAATGGCCACAGGACTGGTAAAGGTCAGTTTTCATTCCAATCGCAAAGAAGAGCAATGCCAAAGAATGTTCAAACTATCATGCAATTCCACTCATTTCACATGCAAGCAAGGTAATGCTCAAAATCCTTCAAATCAGGCTTCAGCACTATTTGGCCTCAGAACTTTCAGCTGTACAAGCTGGGTTTTAAAAAGGCAGAGGAACTAGAAATAAAATTGCCAACATTCAATGGATCATCGAGAAAGCAAGGGAGTTCCAGAAAAACATCTACCTCTGTTTCACTGATTATGCTAAAGCCTTTGCCTGTGTGGATCACAACAAACTGTAGAATATTCTTAAAAAGATGAGAGTACTATATCACCTTACATGTCTCTTAAGAAACCTGTATGTGGGTCAAGAAGCAACAGTTAGAACCAAATATGAAACAATGGACTGGGAAAGCAGTATGTCAAAGCTGTATATTGTCATTCTGCTTATTTAACTTATATGCAGACTACATCATGTGAAATGCCAGGCTAAAGTAATCACAAGGTGGAATCAAGATTGCTTGGAAAAATACCAACAACCTCAAATATACAGATGATACCATTTTAATGGCTGAAAGTGAAGAGGAACTAAGCTTTTTGAAGAGGGTAAAAGAGGAGATGGAAAAAACTAGCATGATACTCAACATTCAAAACACTAAAATCACAGCATCTAGTTCCATCACTTCATGGCAAATAGAAGGAAAAAACATGGAAGCAGTGACAGATTTTATTTTCTTGGGTTCCCAAATCACCAAGGATAGTGATTATAGCCATGAAATTAAAAGATGGCTGCTCCTTCAAAGGAAAGCTATGGCAAATCTAGACAGCATATTAAAAATCAGAGACATCACTTTGCCAACAGAAGTCTGAAGAATGAAAGCTATGGCTTTTCCAGTACACCTATGAGAATTGGACAGTAAAGAAGGTTGAGTGTCAAAGAATTGATGCTTTGTATATATAGTGCTAGAGAAGACTCTTGAGAGTCCCTCGGGTTTCAACAAGTTCAACCCAGTTAATCCTAAAGGAAATCAGCCTTGACTATTCATTGGAAGGACTGAAGCTCCAATAGTTTGGCCACCTGATGCAAACAGTCAACTCATTGGAAAATCTGATGCTGGGAAAGATTGAAGACAAAAGAAGGGAGCAGCAGAAGATGAGATAGTTATATAGCATCACTGACTAGGTGGACAAGAATTTCTGCAAACTCCAGGAGACAGTGGAAGACAGAGGAGCCTGGCATGCTGCAGTCAGTCCATGAGGTCCCAAAGAGTCAGACATGATTTAGTGGCTGAACAACAACAACTGCTTTTAATCACCAGGTTGTATTGTATGAGATCACTCTGGGAGAATATGAATATCCAAGAGAGCAGAACACAAAATATAGGGCATGGAAGCACACCAACATTTGAGGAATTGATAGAAAAAGAGGAGCCTACAGTGGGAATAAAATAGGAATGATCCAGGAGGCTAAAGGAACCTGGGGAAAGTTGTAACATAGAACCATAGGATGGAGACAGATTGAAGAAAAATAGCATGACTGGTATTCCATTAAATTATTTTCTTTTTCTGCAAGGGCCTCAATAGAAGGGAGAGTGATTGTTTTTAAACCCCAAATGACCCAACATCTAATAAAATAGCTGGCACATGATAGGTACTTAGAACCAGGGGCTTCCCTGGTGGCTCAGATGGTAAAGAATCTGCCTGCAATGCAGGAGACCTGGGATCGATCCCTGGGTCAGGAAGATCCCCTGGAGGAGGAAATGGCTACCCACGCCAGTATCCTTGCCTGGAGAATTCTATGGACAGAGGAGCCTGGTGGGCTACAGAACATGGGATCACAGAGTTGGACACAACTGCATGACTAACACACACAGGTATTCAGAAGTGTTCTTTGGATTGAAGTATAAAACATGTTTTTATGCCAGAGAAGGATTTGAAGATAGCATTCAAATTTCCCCCCGAAGGGAAGTCTACACATTAGTGAGTTAACAGGAATACCCAGTGTTGAAACAGTTATGGTGGTGTGACATCTATATTTCTACCTTCCAATAAATGGGAGAACTACTGTCAGCTAAATACAATCAGGAAGTTATTCATCTGGCTTAGAAGAGTATCTCTTATGTATCAACTAGAAAAGAAAAGACAGTTATAAAATATAGTAGGGTGGAACAAAGACACAACTGGCCAAAGATGTCAAAGAAATCATATCAACCCTGATTCCAGTGAAACACATGGAGAGCAGTCATTTTCAGAGCAACAGTAACCAGTGGCAGGCATTTGTAGAGCATTTTACAAGAACCTGAAGCTTCCTTGGTATTGTGGTTGATGAAGGTGTAAAAGTGAACTGGGAGTATTTGTTGAAGTATCAGTTAAGAACACCAAGCAAGGGCTCTTGCATCACTGGACATCTCAGGATAAATTAATATGGTTCAAATACAGCATGGAACACTCAGAGAGCATCTATATAATTTCAGACTCTTTGAAACCCCATGGACTGTAGCATGGATAGAGTACTGAGCTCCTTTATCCATGGGATTCCCAAACAAGAATATTGGAGTGGCTTGCCATTTCCTACTCTGGGGGATCTTCTTGACGCAGGGATCAAATCCACATTACTTGTGTCTCCTTCATGGTAGACAGATTCATTATCACTGAGCTACCTGGGAAACCCATAAGAAGAGAAGAAGCTTCTTTAGTAAGGAAGCAAACTAGTATGAAAAACTTACTGTGGAAAAGATACCATTTATAATAGTTATTTATGCTTGTGCAGGACTGGAAAAGGTCAGTTTTCATTCCAATCCCAAAGAAAGGCAATGCCAAAGAATGCTCAAACTACCACACAATTGCACTCATCTCACATGCTAGTAAAGTAATGCTCAAAATTCTCCAAGTCAGGCTTCAGCTTGGCATGAACTCCCTGATGTTCAAGCTGGTTTTAGAAAAGGCAGAGGAACCAGAGATCAAATTGCCAACATCTGCTGGATCATCAAAAAAGCAAGAGAGTTCCAGAAAAACATCTATTTCTGCTTTATTGACTATGCCAAAGCCTTTGACTGTGTGGATCACAAGAAACTGTGGAAAATTCTGAAAGAGATGGGAATACCAGACCACGTGACCTGCCTCTTGAGAAATCTGTATGCAGGTCAGGAAGCAACAGTTAGAACTGGACATGGAACAACAGACTGGTTCCAAATCGGGAAAGGAGTACGTCAAGGCTGTATATTGTCACCCTGCTTATTTAACTTCTATGCAGAGTACATCGTGAAAAATGCTGGACTGGAAGAAACACAAGCTGGAATCAAGATTGCCAGGAGAAATATCAATCACCTCAGATATGCAGATGACACCACACTTATGGCAGAAAGTGAAGAGGAACTAAAAAGCCTCTTTGATGAAAGTAAAAGAGGAGAGTGAAAAATTTGGCTTAAAGCTCAACATTCAGAAAACGAAGATCATGGCATCCAGTCCCATCACTTCATGGGAAATAGATGGGCAAACAGTGGAAACAGTGTCAGACTTTATTTTTTGGGGCTCCAAAATTACTGCAGATGGTGACTGCAGCCATGAAATTAAAAGACACTTACTCCTTGGAAGAAAAGTTATGATCAACCTAGATAGCATATTCAAAAGCAGAGACATTATTTTGCCGACTAAAGTCCGTCTAGTCAAGGCTATGGTTTTTCCAGTAGTCATGTATGGAAGTGAGAATTGGACTGTTGGACTGTGAAGAAGGCTGAGCACTGAAGAATTGATGCTTTTGAACTGTGATGTTGGAGAAGACTCTTGAGAGTCCCTTGGACTGCAGGGAGATCCAACCAGTCCATTCTGAAGGAGATCAGTCCTGGGATTTCTTTGGAAGGAATGATGCTAAAGCTGAAACTCCAGTACTTTGGCCACCTCATGCAAAGAGTTGCCTCATTGGAAAAGACTTTGATGCTGGGAGGGATTGGGGACAGGAGAAGAAGGGGACAACTGAGGATGAGATGGCTGGATGGCATCACTGACTTGATGAACGCGAGTCTGAGTGAACTCCACAAGTTGGTGATGGACAGGGAGGCCTGGCGTGTTGCGATTCATGGGGTCGCAAAGAGTCGGACATGACTGAGCGACTGAACTGAAGTCTCTTCATTCCATAACACGAGTTCAGCTTGCTCAAGTATTTTTGTTATAAATTCCCTTCTGGTATATTAGACACAGACAGAGAGATAGAGATAGAGTCACAGGTTCAGATATATCTCTTCACACATACAGTTTAACTGAAAATAAACTCAAAAAGTTTATTTCACATTATGAAAATTTAAAAATAAAATGCAATGATTTCTGAGGTTTACTCTGAAGTACTAAGGGAAGGAAAAGAGGTGGTGCATTGATCAAACAAGACTAGATATGAGTTGGTCCTTTCTGAAGCCAGGCAATGGGTACATAGATGCTTGTTTTACTAACTTGTCTGTTTTTTCACTTGTTGAAATATTTTTCCACAACTTAAAGTTTTTAAACAGTGAAATTTCACACCTCAGAGTTCTATATGTTAAAATAGCATTTAATTCAAAACTAAACTGCAGGGTGAAGATTATTAAGTCAGAGAAAGTTCCAGAGGAACGTCAAAAAGGGGCTTGGACCTGAGGTAGGACGTAGAAGGGTAGGTCTAGTTTGGAAAAGCAGAGGAGCTGTGAGGGCACTCTCAGCAAGGGAAAACAATGGGGGAAGGAAGAGGGGTGTATCTTTGAAGAACAAAAGTACCAGTTTATAAGAGTAATAGATGGATGACACAAATACTGAATTAGGCAGATAGCTCTGATTGTGAAAACTCTTGGAGTGCTAAAAGATTCAATTTCATACCTGCATAATATAAAAAAATGAGCCCAGTTTTTGATAGAGGAATAATATGAAGAAATTTACTGAGAGAGCACTTGAAGAAGAAATTAAATGATAAAGACTATCCAAAGGTAAGGCAAAGGGATACATACAGCACCAAAGTAAAGAGCACATTCAAGTAAATCAATTTTTTATTTATAGTAAGATAATTCTGGTAAGAACTGGGAGTTGATTTAAGGTTTTAAAAGATGATATGTTCAGACATTTTAAAAGATATATATCATTTCATTTTCCCAAACTGACGTTTTAGAAAGCCTGATTTTTTTCTTGATCCATTTTCCTCTAATATCTATTACCAATATTCTGAATACATTCTATATGTAGGCAAGTATTCTGAATTAAACAGAAGAATGCAAGGATAGGGCTACTCTATTAAAAGTCAGACTTTTCCTGTGTAGAGTGGAAAAAAATGCAAATGTACATTATAACACACCTACACAATACAAGTCAATATTCATAAAACCCTATTTTTTACTCTTAATATAAAAAGGTTAAGTACATCTCAATTGTTCACTTAATGCAGCTGTGCCTCTAAGTTTATTAAGATTGGGGTTAAAAACCAGTATTAAAATACTGAAGACAATTTAATTCAGTATTTATGGAACTGAGTATATTTTATTCTAATAGGGAGCAACTTAATGCAATTCAGAGTCTGAACAAACACAATCCTACGCAGAGGATAAAGTATAAGAGTGACAAGATGCCAACACATTATGACAGCTACTATGCCGCCTGACCTGGAATATTTATGCATTTTCTAAAATTGCATAAAAAGCAAATTGTATCAGTGTTTCCAGAACATCAACCTTACATTTTTAGTTTTTAATCACCCATAATCCCATGAGCTCTGGTAAAACATTAAACTGAAATTCATTAGTTAACATTTTAAAAGTACATGATTTTAAGATGCTCCCCAGGTGCACTGAATTCAGCAATTTTGCTTCCTATGCCAAGTAGCAGACAAATCTCTAGCCCTGAAAACAGCCAACAGAACTATTATTATCAACAATTAAATCCACCCACAAATCGAACCAGGGCCAACCAACCGCTCTGAAATACTGACAGTATTGTGTGGCTTTCCAGCTGTGGGGACGTGGAAAGCAGCTGTGATTCCTCTCACTAAATGCAGATGGTGAGACATTAGACTGATTTTGCTGGTGCTCAGGAGGATGGATACTGATGGGAAAACCACTAAGAACTTCCACAGAGGTACCCAATGACGCAGCAGTCAGTTCCAGATATCGGTTACAAACTGATCTTTTCATCTGCTGCCTGCTTCTCTTCCTCCATTTTCTTTCTCAGATCACTGCCTGATCACTGTAGTGATCTCAGATCACTGCACTTCCTCCATTTTCTTTCTCAGATCATCTACCTGATGGTCCAAGCTCCAAATTGGCTTTTTTTGTACATTCGCCAACCACTGAAGTCAGGAAATCTCAATTCCATCTTCTTTTCCTCTGGCCTCACTGCCACACTTCAGGTCCTTTTATTTCCCTCTGGACAATTTCTAGAGGTCTTAATTGGGTTTCCCTTTGGCCATAATTAATTGCTAACATAGTAGCCTATCTTTAATAAATGATTAGATGACATATTAGAGACTTGTTGCTAGAAGATTTAGAAACTATTAATTTAGAAACTAGAAATAAAATTAGTGATCATTTCCATGGGGTGCTTAAACACACATTTAATATTCAAAGGGATGACAGATTAAATTCTTTAATTAGAGATTTCACATTTTCTAAGAAATGATACATTTTCTTCAGAAAAAAAGCTACTGAGATCCATAAGTAGTATTAGCTAAAGCAGGATTTAGAGATCCTATTCTCCTGTTGTTTAGAAGTTATTGAAGAATGTGTTTCCCTGATTCTTCTCCCTGTATGTATTTGCAAATGTTGTAAATCTGAGTTCTTAGAAGACTTCTTTTGTAGAAAATTAATATGTTATCTTTGATTTTTAATTTCAAGATTGATATGGGCAGTGTCATATCACATTTTCCTTTTCCGCTACTGAACTCAATGTTTTGAGGAATTTAGTCAGATCTAGTATGAGCGACAGCTCTGAAAGGGGCTATATTGATTACACTGCCCCTCTCCACCAGTCTTGTCAGAGGGCCAGCCCATTGCTACGTGACAAACTGTCACCTTGGAGACACAGCAAGAGCAGCTTCCTCCAGTGCCCTTTTCTTTAGTTCCTCACTTTGAAAGCCACTTACACTTGAATGTATTATTTAACGTGGTGAAAAATGCATTACGCTCACAGACCTTCAGAGCTCAAACAGGTTTAAAAAGCTTTTGAGACCTTTCTGAAACTAAAATAACCCTGCCCTTGGAAGAATGATGCACAGTGTTCACATCAGGATTATCAGCAGTGGGCCTGGATGAGTAAAAACAATTAAATGAACAGTTTTATGAAGTTTGTTGCTGTGATGCCTCCACCCCACTGCTCACCCAAGAAGCTTAAAAGGGCTTCATATGTCATAAACCAATTATCTTCCCATCATGCTTGAAAGAAGTACAAAATTGGTCTAGTTATAGTCTCAAAGGTAGTGTTAAATCCTAGACACACAATAACTATGGCAAAGAGAAGTGAAATAACTTGATCCGGCTTAAAGAGCAAAGACTAAAATAGGGTTAACCAGGTGTCCGATTTTGTGACAAATAGAATAAACTGACCTTGCTGATTGAATCAGAGGTTGCCAATTCAGTTAGATCTTTTAAACAAGACCTAAAGAGTTTACATATTATTTTTCACCACATCTTTTGAGATATAGACTTGAAACACAGATGGGAAGAAAGAAAATGATGTGGAGTCTCTGTACTATGCTAGCTTAGCTAAGCTTGAAATATGTTTCCTAGAATTCTCTTCTCTGTATGATTCTGGTTGAGGGCTAGTCATATGGGACATTTGTGAAGGGAGTGGACTCTGGAAGTGAATCAAGAGGCTGGTTTAGCTTGGCAGATCAGATGCTAGTGCAGCTCACTATGTTGTGAATATGCTGATTCACCATGCTGACTTTTGTCTAATCTCCTTGTGTTTCTCCCACACATGGGTCAGGTGCATTTTTAGGATTCTAAAGAGTGCCAATCTGTCCTACCAGTCAACTGCCTCATCTAAATTAAAGGATTGGCAGTGGTGACATATTAACTCAATTTTCAGCTTACCCTCGGGGTTCCAATATATCCTCCTGGATTATAGATTGTCCTTGCTCTTGTCTACTTCTCATCCCTCTCTCCTTTCCAACTCCCTGCTCACTTCAGGTCCAGCACCAAATGCAAAGCAACAGCCATACATAAATTGTTTAACCAACTCCCACATTAGCACAATGTCAAGCACCCCTAATAAATCCCTATTTCTGTCTCATTTCTGCTCTGATAAAATCCTGAATGACAGAGAAAGTATGCCAGGCCCTCTAATAGATGCATTGCTATACATTGTCCAATTAAAACCTCACAAAACTTCATTGTTAAGTAAATTAGGAAAAACTACATAAAATTACTAAAGTCACACAAGAAAGTCCATGGTACCAAATGCAGGCTTTATACTATTTTCTCTGTGTCACAGAACTTGATGAAGTTTCCTTCTTCCCAGCCAAAGCACATTAAGAGCCAATTTAGAGGAGTGTTAGTGACAGAGTAAGGAATTCAGAGCAAAGAGTTAGACTAGAATGATAGGGTCAGACGGAAATAAGTTGACTATAATAGGGTAGAGCTGAGAAGCAGGTGGCCAGGATAAAATTTAGGGTCCGGAAATAAGTTCCCAATTGCTGGGTCCCAAATTCTCAGTAAGATTTTCTAGGGAGACAAACCCTCACAACATGGAGGAAGAGTCAAGATCAGTGCAAGTGATAAGCCAGAAAAGAACCAGAAGATGCCAAGTCCAGAGGGCAATCAAATACACAAGATTTTAGAATTTTGGAAACCAGGTGATCAAGCACTTTATAAACACCTAAATTTATGTAAGGTAAATTTGGGTGCCATGGAATTCAAAGAACAGAGCAAAACAAACAAAAAAATAAACCAATAGTTGAGAACCAGATCTTAGGGATTGAAGGAGAAGGAAGAGCTCCAGGAGGACAAATTCAGAGAATGACGTTTTCTGCCTGGGAATCTGGGATTTTTGTTGAGTTAAGAACCCTTCCCAGTGGAGTTTGGTCTAAGTCCATGTCTGGTCTCAAAATTTAGATGCAAGGAACAAGATGAAGATCCAGTTAGTCATGAGGACTCAAGCTTACAGCCAGATTGGAGGCAAATCAGAATGATTCAAGTGTTGAACCACAAAGCTTTTCCTTGAGATTCTGTCACTCTTGCTGGATTTCAGGGCTGGTCTCATCAATGCTTTACACCAAGGCCAAGTGACTCCTGCAGCTAGGGAGAGCCAGAGAACCAGAAGGGATCACAAACTGTGAGACTTGAAAAACAAACTGTATATGAGTAGGTATATTAACTATACATAAATCCTGAAACTCAAACTGGGTGATTATTAGGTAACCTACTTGTGATATATATATATGTGTGTGTATGTGTGTGAAAGTTGCTCAGTCATGTCTGACTCTTTGCAATCCCATGGACTATACAGTCCGGAAAATTCAGCAGGCCAGAATACTGGAATGTTTCCCTATCCTTTCTCCAGAGGATCTTCCCAACCCAAGAATTGAACAGGGGTCTCCTGTATTACAGGCAGATTCTTTACCAGCTGAGCTACCAGGGAAGTTTGTTTTATATATATATATATATATAAAATATATATATATATTATATATATGGAAATATATATATATATTTGTATGTTTAATATGTGAGGTACTTATCAGATCATATATACCTAATATATGTAAATAAGATATGCTGATCCCACTTTCATGACCATCATATTTAGTAAAGTTGAATAATATATATGCATACATGACCTGGTTTAATAATTAATTGAATTCAAAGAGCTATTGATTTTTCCTAAACTACTTACACTGGGGTAAAATAATTTTACAGATATTATTTCACAAGTATTATTTTTTCTTCTATAGTTATAGAGATCCATTATCACACATTAAGTTGTGCTCTTTCAGTTTCTTAAACTTTTTTTGCCAAAAACATGCAGATAAACAATTTTATTGAATAATTTTAACTTTGGGGTCCTAACATTTCCAGAATTTCACAAAATAGAATTTCACAAAATAGAATTTCAATGTTAATGAATTCACAGATATATACTGCCACAACCCCCTACCCACCCCCTTACAACAGACATTTGAAATAAGTACAAGAAGGCATTCACACAATTACTTGCTATTTATTGCCACAAAGGAAATATTTGAAAAGCATACAGTTATGGCAGTTTTCTGGCTTTTTGGACTATTAGATTCTTTGCTTAACAATAATAATTTTTCTAAGTACAGATCTCTAAGACTCAGCAAATAAAAACTCCCACTGTCAAGACATGATAAAGTTTGCAGAAGGAATCTACTTCAGCAGTATTGGCTTTGGTCCCATTTTGGTAATGATTCATTTAAATTATCCTCTGTCTCGTTGAATTATTATACTTACTTTTATTTGCTCACTATGTCCTAACCAGCAAGAAAGCTATTAACAAGATATTCATGCATGTTCCTTTCTTTAGATATTCTATTTTCTGTTCCCCTTCACTGGAGATAACAGCATTAAAATGAATGTTAGATCATTATACTTTCATCTATGTGTAATTTTAATGCATTTAATCTGGACCAGGAAAGCCTGTCTGCTAGTGGAGCTATGAGCAAACAGAAATTTCTAGGTTTCTCAGTTCGGAAGCTTGGTATGCAGTAGAGAATTGGGCCAAACTGATCTCTAAAGGAAATGTGGGCATAAATCACATCATGGCCAGTATTATCTGTTACCCTCAGGCTGGCTGTTAGATCAGACAGAACTACAGTTCTCACAGGAAGTTTTAGAAAGAGATGATTATAGTAAAAGTTCCAATCCTGTGAAGACCATTTATATTGCCATTTGAAAGAAATGTGTGTGGACGAGGGGGAAGAATAACAGGCTGCTCCACCGCAGAAAGTACTCACTTGAACTAAAGCACTCTCAATTATGTGGAAGAGCACAGGAGATGCTAATTTGAGCTACTGGGAATTTTATTCAAGCTGAGTGGTACCAAGGCTAGTGTTGGGGGTGGTCTGTCCTGGTGTAGAGGAAAAGGGGATGTTTTGAGTCTACAGAACTGAAAAATAATAAAACAACTGAAAGTGGGTGTATATTTCATTAGCACCATTAGTTGGCAATTCTTCACATTAGTGATAAACCTCTCTCAAAAACTATTTCACTCATTTAAGTCCTAAACAAATCCTTCATTCATTGCTTCTTTTAGTTTTTACATATATATGTAATTTGTGTTTATTTGCATTTACAGTTTAGGGCACTGAAACAAAGTGTGAAGTGATAATATAATATAGTTTTAGTTCATAGGTAAAACATTCGCTGAATTTGAATAATTTCTTTAGTTTTTAATCTTTCAGTTTTATTTTTATTATAAAACTAAAGAATCTAAAATAATAACTTTGATTACTGCATTATTACCATAATTTTTTTTGTCCTACAGAAGAAGAAGGGGTTAAGAAAAATGACATGCTCCAGAGACCATATATTCTAGACCACTCTAAAACAAGCCAGGTTCTGAGACTATGGTTTGCCCAGTATGTCAGGCACTCACTTCAGAGAAATAAAACAACCAGCTTGGAAGGACCCTCAGAAACATAGATGTGATCAGTTCCATGATATGCCATGAGTAATTTACCATTTTTAGAAGTTAGCCTATTCCAAATGCTCAATAATTTGATTTTTTGTTTAGGGAAGATCCAAAATTTCTCAAAATTACAATCTTCATTCAATATATTTCAGTATAGGGAATAAACCAGAACTATACCACCCCTATAAGTCTTGGCTAGCTTTCTTAATTAAAGGTAGTTTGCACAACTACTTTGTGAAGACTATCCAGTGTGGTTTAAAGATATCCTGAATCTAAGAGGAAGAGGTGCAGAGCTGCCTGCTTGCCCAAACTCTTACTTGAATGTTGATTGTGGGATATCGAGGGATACAAATGATTCATGCCATCTGTGATTTTTACCACCATCCTTTTCAACATCAGTTCAGTGTGATGTATTTCCATGTT
This sequence comes from Capricornis sumatraensis, assembly GCF_032405125.1. Classification (NCBI taxonomy): domain Eukaryota; kingdom Metazoa; phylum Chordata; class Mammalia; order Artiodactyla; family Bovidae; genus Capricornis; species Capricornis sumatraensis. Next base: position 28,014,426 of record NC_091070.1, on the reverse strand, counting down.
TTCTGGACTCAGAATATGTACTTAATAAATAATAAGAACTATTCTTTAAAAAGAGCTATTTTCTTTTACTAAAAATTATCAGCCTTGAATGAGGATATAATAATGTTGGGCATGCCCGCTACACAAAGGATATATAAATGGAGCAAATGCAAGATTCAGGAGTATTTTTGCTTGGTTTTGTAGTTGATTTATTTAATGATGGGGAATAATTAAATAGCAAATAGAGTCACTGTTGATTGCCTCACAGACAAGCATGGCTACTAGCATAATCCAAAAATATTTCATTTTATATTTTTATATTTGCATTTTATATAGGAGTATGTGATACCCTATGGGAAACAGTTAAAAAGGAAGTCATGGTCATAGTTGAGTAGAGTAAGACTTCTACTATTTATTTGCCCCTTCTTTTATATTCTATGCTTTTTAGACTCCATGCTTTTATACATGAATAGAGAGAGTAGAGATGACTAAAATCTTCTTAAAAAGATCTTTCCTCATGTCCCATACAAAGTTTAGGCAGGGTCTCAAGTCTTTATTATTGATAGTGTTTGTAGTGATTGCCATCCTTAACCCTCATTTTCTTACTAATCAAAAAGCTAATGGGAGGTAAAGCAGTACATCACCAAAGGTGAAACAACATAGTTTTGGTGGATAATATACTATAGAGATCATGTTTACAGATGTTATAAACACATTGAGGAGAATGACACTTTCTATCCACAGTATAGAACATTTATTAATAGTTGCTATATTTAGAGTAAGGTTTCGCTCTTGGTGACAAGAGAGTTTCACATATTAATCTGACTTTAGACCAAATTTGGATAAATAATTCAACAGGAACTTTGTTCAGCTTTCAACCTTGTCATATTTAATCATCATATGAGTGAATATTATGGGAGAAATTTTGAGGTTATTTAATTTTTTCCCTTGGAAAAGTTTTTCTTTAGAAATGCATTTCTGTCATTCCTTCCCATCTCTTGCTGCTGCTGCTGCTGCTGCTAAGTTGCTTCAGTCGTGTCCGACTCTGTGTGACCCCATAGACGGCAGCCCACCAGGCTCCGCCGTCCCTGGGATTCTCCAGGCAAGAACACTGGAATGGGGTTGCCATTTCCTTCTCCAATGCATGAAAGTGAAAAGTGAAAGTGAAGTCGCTCAGTCGTGTCTGACTCTTAGCAACCCCATGGACTGCAGCCTGCCAGGCTCCTCTGTCCATGGGATCTTTCAGGCAACAGTACTGGAGTGGGTCACCATTGCCTTCTCCATCCCATCTCTTGAGATTACACCAACTCAGGAGAAGATTCAGCCTATTTGTGGTTGTTTTACAGTCGCTCAATAATGTCTGACTATTTGTGACCCCATGGCCAGGCTTCCCTGTCCATCACCATCTCCCAGAGCTTGCTCAAACTCATGTCCATTGAGTTGGTGATGCTATCCATTGAGTCAGTGATGGCATCTTATCCCCTGTGGTCCCTTTCTCCTCCTGCCCTCAATCTTTCCCAGAATCAGGGTCTTTTCCAGTGAGTCAGGAAGCCAAAGCTTCAGGATCAGTACTTCCAATGAATATTCAGGGTTGATTTCCTTTATTGACTGGCTTGATCTCCTTGTAGTCCAAGGAGCTCTCAAGAGTCTACTCCAACACCACAGTTCAAAAGCATCAATCTTCAGTGCTCAGCCTTCTTTATGGTACAACTCTCACATCCATACATACTACTGGTAAAACCATATCTTTGACTATATGGACCTTTGTCAGCAAAGGGATGTCTCTGCCTTTCAATACACTGCCAAGGCTTATCATAGCTTTTCTTCCAAGGAGCAAATATCTTTTAATTTCACAGCTGCAATCATCATCAGCAGTGATTTTGGAGCCTAAGAAAATAAAATCTGTCACTGTTTCCATTGTTTCCTCATCTATTTGCCATGAACTGATGGGACTGGATGCCATTATCTTTGTTTTCTGAATGTTGAGTTTTAAACCAACTTTTTTATTCTCTTCTTTCACCTTCATTAAGAGGCTCTTTAGTTCCTCTTCATTTTCTGCCATAAGGGTGGTGTGACCTGCATATCTGAGGTTATTAATATTTCTCCCAGTCCAGGTTCAATGCATGATACAGGTGCTCGGGGCTGGTGCACTGGGATGACCCAGAGGGATGGGGTGGGGAGGGAAAGGGAGGGGGGTTCAGGATGGGGAACACATGTACACCTGTGGCAGATTCATGTCAATGTATGACAAAACCAATACAATATTGTAAAGTAATTAGCCTCCAAAAAATAAATAAATCAAGTGAAAAATAAAAATAAATAAATAAAATAAAAGGAGGAAGTTAAGTATTATCTTCCTCTTCCTTGAAGCAAAGGGTTATTGAAGCAGTACCCACAGGACATACTTGTTTTAGAAATTAGGAATGTAAAAAATATATATTTCTCCCAGCAATCTTGATTCTAGCTGGTGCTTCATCCAACCTGGTGTTTCACATGTTGTATTCTGCATATAAGTTAAATAAGCAGGGTGACAATATACAGCCTTGATGTACTACTTTCCCAATTTGGAACCAGTCCATTATTCCATGTTTGGTTCTAACTGTTGCTTCCTGACCTGCATACAGGTTTTGCAGGAGGCAGATAAGCTGATCTGGTATTCCCATCTCTTTAAGAATTTTCCATAGATTTTTGTGATCACATAGTCAAAGGCTTTAGTGTAGTCAATGAAGCAGAAGTAAATATTTTTCTGGAATTCTCTTGCTTTCTCTATGGTCCAGTGGATGTTGTCTATTTGATTTCTGGTTCCTCTGCCTTTTCTAAATTCAGTTTGAATATCTGGGAGTTCTTGGTTCACATACTGTTGAATCCTAGCTTGGAGAATCTTGAGCATTACTTTGCTATCATGTGAAATGAGTGCAACTGTGCAATAGTTTGAACATTTTTTGGCACTGCTCTTCTTTGGAATAGGAATGAAAACTGACCTTTTCCAGTCCTGTGGCCACTGTTAAGTTTTCCAAATTTGCTGGCATATTGAGCACAGCACTTTCACAGCATTCTTTTAGGATTTAAAATAGCCCCGCTGAAATTCCATCACCTCCACTAGCTTTGTTTGTTGCGATGGTTCCGAAGGCCCACTTGACTTCACACTTCAAGATGTCTGGCCCTAGGTGAGTGAGCACACCATCATGGTTATCTGGGTCATGAAGATCTCTTTTTTGTACAGTTCTTCTCTGCATTCTTGTCACCTCTTCTTCATCTGTTTTTCTTGTTAGGTTCCATACTGTTTCTGTCCTTTGTTGTGCCCATCTTTGCATGAACTGTTTCCTTGGTATCTCTGATTTTCTTGAATAGATCTCTAGTCTTTCCCATTCTATTGTTTTCCTCTATTTCTTTGCATTGTTCACTTAGGAAGGCTTTCTTCCTCTCCGTGCTATTCTTTGGAAGTCTGGATTCAGATGGATGTATCTTTCCTTTTCTGGTTTGCCTTTCACTTCTCTTCTTTCTTAGCTCTTTGTAAGGCCTCCTTGGATAACCATTTTGCCTTTTTGCATTTCTTTTTCTTGGGGATGGTTTTGATCACCACCTCCTCTACAGTGTTATGAACCTCTTACTGCCTCTTCTTGTCTTTGACCTCAGATACTTTCTGCCTACTTCTTTACATACATAAAATATGTTCCTTGCTTTCAAGGCCCTCTTGTATTTCACAGCTGCCTCCAATATTCTTAACTCCATTGTCTCCTTCTTGAATACTCATTATTTCAAGGTAGTATATACTAAACTATTATTAGATTTTAATAATAACTTGCCAGATTTGGTACAAAAATCACTAATATAACTAATATCCAAAGATACTTCATATCTACTGAAGGAGAGAAAAAAAGGTGCTAAAATAGCATCGAATACTTTGGCCACCTGATTCAAATAGCTGACTCATTGGAAAAGATCTCGATTCTGGGGAATATTGAGGGCAGAAGGAAAAGGGGACAACAGAGGACATGATGGTTGGATGGCATCACTAACTCAATGGACAGGAGTTTGAACAACTCCAGGAGATGGTGAAGGAAGGGAAGCCTGGCATGCTATCATCCTTGGGTCCCAGAGTCCGACATAACTGAGCAACTGAACAACAATATTCTAAATGAGAAGCTTTCTTTAAAGTAAGCCCAGATTATTCTTGCCACCTTATTATAATTTGAATATTTATTAATATCCTCTTCAAAGATACAATAATTAATATTAGAGTTGTGAAAGTCTCTAAAGTTAGCTCAAATTATGACTCTGTGAGCTCAAATTATGTATGACTTTGTTCTGATGTTAGCAACATAATCTTGGACCCATGACATAACATCTCTATGCCTCAGATTTTTTCACCCATAAAAGTAGAATAGGGTTTTTGTAAGTATTAAATAAGTTAATATTTGAAAAGCTCTTAGGCTAGCATTGGACATAGGTATATATATTGCTTTGATACAGTGTAATTCTTATTCTCATAGAGACAATAGGTAAATATATAGTAAAGAAGGGACTACTTATTTCAGTGAAGATCAGGGATGTTATCACAGAAGAGTGGACTCACACCAGTTGAAAGGAAAGATCATGAATGCTAATAAGTTCATTTTTATTGTAATACTTCATATAAGAAAAAAAATGGGAGCCTGAATCAGAGCAACAGCCATGGATAAGTTAAGGACACCTTTGAGATGGTGAACAAAGAATCTACACTATGTGGCAAGTGGCTAGTTAAGTGAAGCGAGGGAACAAGGAGGACTAAAGGTAACAAGATATTGGCCTCAGCATCTAGTAGAAAGAGTACCTCTTAAAAGCACACAGCACAGAGCACTGTGAGGTTTTGCACAAGGTATTGGTATAGTGGGACATTTGAGAACAGATAGCAGGCCCACTGCAAGAGCCTGGAGGCAAGAATATGTGATTGATGTGAATGCGCCAAGATCAAGGCAGGGATGAAAGCGGGAGACCAGGTCCAAGAGTTAGGATTAAGGAATGAGAACACTGAAACAGTGAGTGACCTAGTCTAGGAGCATGAATTAAGACACAAGGTCAGAGAAGAATCTAGGGTAACCATCTGTATCCCAGGGTATTAGATTAGAGCATCCCAAATCTCTCTTACCAAAAGCCAAGATTCATCCTAGACACCAGGGAGTCATTATCATACTGTAGGAGTTCAACTAAAGAAGAATCAAGAGTCCAGAAAATCGGAGAAGTTTGCCTCCCTAAAATTCTGGAAAGGAATTTCTACATATTTGGATGATCCAATATAGGGGTTTCCAAGTAAAAATGGAGACCAAGAAACAATTATAAATATCAATCTTTTAAAGCGACTACTTGGAAGTCTGTAAAGGTTATCAATGAAGGAAGTATAAGAAAGGGGTCAGAAAATATTTAGATGTCTCTATAATGAGGTACTGAGATCTGGTAAATTGAATTCAGGTCTTTCAGGTTAAGAACAGATGTAGTAACTAATGTACATTGTGAAAACATAGCAACAAACAAATATCTGTGGAAAACTACAGCCTGCTCAAAATAAGCAGAGTTTTTGCTTTGTTTGCTTTAATTTGGTTCAACTTACTTTTCACAAGAGATGTGAAAGATGTTCTTTGTTAAGAATGCACATACATCTGTGTAGTGTCAACAATTTATCTATAGAAATTAAGCCTTTGGCTAATTACTGGAAATTATAGGAAAGAGAGGATATGAAGAGGAAAAAGAGCTCCCGGAAGAACCAAAGACATATTTTGCTTAAGAGTTGTTCTAGGCTTGGGTCTGGTCATGAGACTATGGAAGCAATCAACTGAGCAGACAGGAGTTAAGATATGACCTTATTTTTGGCCTCAGGTAAGCCTGTAGGAATTGTGATGGTAAGCGGATTGTGTTATCAGTAAGACTGCATCTCCAGATTTCCTAATGGCCCTGCTGCTCAATAAAGTGTAAGGAAGATTTAGCAACAGACTGTTTTGGTTACAACCTGGCTTCTGCATGAATATTGAGAATACAGTTTCTGAATAACAAATATCAGTAATCCTAAACCACAAGAGTGTGTATGCAATTTATCTGATGCAAAATTATAGTGGACAATAGTTTCAACCACAAATCAAAGGTCGATGCAGATTGGGGATAGTGTGGTGAGGCCCACCACTTGGTATCGATCATCTAAGCCACAGTCTAACACACAGATGATAATTACCACCAGTCATACCTACAAAGATAGGACCACAACACTTCTCTTGTGCATGTCAACATGCACCAAGCCATTGTCACTTAGGTAATTCCATGTTTTCAGCTCTGCAGTTCAGCCCTAAACCCTTTGTAGGTAACTGATAATAAATGTAAAGTCACATTTTAAAAGAAGATCTGGTATGTTATCTACTTATCAATGCTTTTAAGAGTGAATTGCAATCATATTAGTTATTTGAAAATAAAAACGTCACTTTTAAACTATTCTATAATTCTAATAGGACATTTCTCAAATGAATCACAATGTGTGTCTGTCTGTAGTATTCTTAATTTTTTTGAAATAAGGAAATACGCAGCATCACTGAAACAATTTAAACCCTTTTAAACTATATGAACATCCTACCAAAATACCAAAGAACATAAATTAGGCTTTAAAAAATACCTGCATATTTCTCTACTGTTTTAGAAAGTGTGTTTAAATTACCCAGATTCCAACTGTCTCCTGTACACAATGAAACAGAAATCCTTTCTTTCCCACTATACTTTGCCTAAGCAGACAGAAGGACCAGCCAACATTTATTGGTTGATGAATGATAAGTTCTGACAAAATGTGGTCCACTGGAGAAGGGAATGGCAAACCACTTCAGTATTCTTGCCTTGAGAACCCCGTGAATGGTATGAAAAGGCAAAAAGATAAGGAACTGAAAGACAAACTCCCCAGGTTGGTAGGTGCCCAATATGCTACTGGAGATCAGTGGAGAAATAACTCCAGAAAGATTGAACAGATGGAGCCAAAGGAAAAACAACATCCAGTTGTGAATATGACTGGTAATGGAAGTAAAACCTGATGCTGTAAAGAGCAATATTGCATAGGAACCTGGAATGTTAGGTCCATGAATCAAGGCAAATTGGAAGTAGTCAAACAGGAGATGGCAAGAGTCAAGCTAAAATGGACTGGAATGAGTGAATTTAACTCAGATGACCATTATATCTACTACTGTGGGCAAGAATCTCTCAGAAAAAAATGGATTAGCCATCATAGTTAATAGAAAGTCTTAAATGTAGTACTTGGATGTAATCTCAAAAACGACAGAATGATCTCTGTTCGTTTCGAAGGCAAACCATTCAATATCACAGTAATCCAAGTCTATGCTCTGACCAGTAACACTGAAGAAGCTGAAGTTGAATAGTTCTATGAAGACCTAAAAGACCTTCTAGAACTAACACCCACAAAAGATGTCCTCTTCATTATAGGGGACTGGAATTCAAAAGTAAGAAGTCAAGAAACACCTGGAGTAATAGGCAAATATGGCCTTGGAGTACAGAATGAAGCCGGTCAAAGGCTAATACAGTTTTGCCAAGAGAATGCACTGGTTGTAGCAAACACCCTCTTCCAACAACAAAAGAGAAGACTCTACACATGGACTCAACAGATGGTCAATACCAAAATCAGATTGATTATATTCTAGGCAGCCAAAGATGGAGAAGCTCTATACAGTCAGCAAAAAAAAAAAAAGGCCAGGAGCAGACTGTGGCTCAGATCATGAACTCTTTATTGCCAAATTCAGACTTAAATTGAAGAAAGTAGGGAAAACCACTATATTATTCAGGTATGACCTAAATCAAATCTCTTACAATAGTGTCAAATAGATTCAAGAGATTAGATCTGATAGAGTGCCTGAAGAACTATGGATGGAGGCTCCTGACATTGTACAGGAGACAGGGAGGGAGAGCAGTCCCAAGAAAAAAAATGCAAAAAGGCTAAGTAGTTGCTGAGAAGGCCTTACAAATAGCTGTGAAAAGAAGAGAAGTGAAAGGCAAAAGAGAAAAGGAAAGATATACCCATTTGAATGCAAAGTTCCAAAGAATAGCAAGGAGAGATAAGAAAGACTTCCTCAGTGGTCAATGCAAAGTAATAGAAGAAAACAATAGAATGGGAAAGATTAGAGATCTTTTCAAGAAAATTAGAGATAGCAAGGTAACATTTCATGCAAAGATGGGCTCAATAAAGGACAGAAATGGTAGGGACCTAAGAAGAAGAAGATATTAAGAACAGGGGCAAGAATACAAAAAAGATCTTCACAATCCAGATAATCACAATTGTATGATCACTCACCCAGAGCCAGACATCCTGGAATGCAAAGTCAATGGGCCTTAGGAAACATCACTGTGAGCAAAGCTGCTGGAGGTGAAGGAATTCCAGTTGAGCTATTTCAAATCCTAAAAGATGATGCTGTTTAAGTGCTGTACTCAATATGCCAGCAAATTTGGAAAACTCAACAGTGGCCACAGGACTGGAAAAGGTCAGTTTTCATTCCAATCTCAAAGAAAGGCAATGCCAAAGAAACTCAAACTACCACACAGTTGCACTCATTTCACACACTAATAAAGTCATGCTCAAAATTTTCCAAACCAGGCTTCAATAGTACATGAACCGTGAACTTCCTGATATTCAAGCTGGATTTAGAAAAGGAAGAGAAACCAGAGATCAAATTGCCAACATCAGTTGGATCATTGAAAAAGCAAGAGAGTTCCAGAAAAACATCTACTGCTTTATTTCCTACACGTAAGCCTTTGTGTGGATTATGACGAATTGAAAAATTCTGAAAGAGATGGGAATACCAGAGCACCTGACTTGCCTCCTGAGAAATCTGTATGCAGGGCAGTAAGCAACAATTAGAACTGGACATGGAACAACAGACTGGTTCCAAATAGGGAAAGGAGTAGGTCAAGGCTGTCTATTGTCACCCTGCTTATTTAACTTATATGCAGAGTACATCATGAGAAACACTGGGCTGGAAAAAGCACAAGCTGGAATCAAGATTGCCGGGAGAAATATCAATAACCTCAGATATGCAGATGACACCACCCTTATGGCAGAAAGCAAAAAAGAACTAAAGAGCCTCTTGATGAAAATGAAAGAGGAGAGTAAAAAGTGGCTTATAACTCAACATTCAGAAAACTAAGATCATGGCATCCAGTTCCATCACTTCATGGCAAATAGATGGGGAAACAGGGGAAACAGTGATAGACTTTATTTTGGGGGGGCTCCAAAATCACTGCAGATGGTGACTGCAGCCATGAAATGAAAAGATGCTTGCTCCTTTGAAGAAAAGTTATGACCAACCTAGGCAGTATATTAAAAAGCAGAGCCATTACTTTGCCAACAAAGGTCCATCTAGTCAAAGCTATGGTTTTTCCAGTAGTCAGGTATGGATGTGAGAGTTGGACTATAAAGAAAGCTGAGCACCAAAGAATTGATGCTGTTGAACTGTGGTGTTGGAGAAGACTCTTGAGAGTCCCTTGGACTACAAGGAGATCCAACCAGTCCATTCTAAAGGAAATCAGTCCTGAATATTCATTGGAAGGACTGATGCTAAAACTGAAACTCCAATATTTTGGCCACCTGATGCAAATAATTGACTCATCTGAAAATACCCTGATGCTGGGAAAGTTTGAAGGCAGGAGGAGAAGGGGACAACAGAGGATGAGATGGTTGGATGGCATCACCGACTTGATGGACATGAGTTTAAAGAAGCTCTGGGAGTTGGTGACGGACAGGGAGGCCTGGTGTGCTGTAGCCCATGAGGTCGCAAAGAGTAGGACACGACTGAGCGACTGAATTGAACTGAATGAAAAGTGTGGAAAGAGAACATTGATAGATTATCATCTATACATTATTGACCATAACCATCAAGCATACGAAAAACTTCACGATTATTATATCTCAATTTGTAAACAATACCCTTGGTTTCACCTAAAAGGTGATATAGCAAAAAGAAAAAGAAAAAGTAAGCAACAACAAACAAAAGCAAAAGTACAACCTCTGCATGTACATCCAGGTTCTCTCAGATTTTCCTGGAAAGCCTTTAAAAAAGCTGTAAGAATAATACAATCTCCTTTGAGAATACAAATTCTCAAAGGAGATATGTTCACCTTTCTCCCACACACAGAGGCAAACCAATCTCAAAAACGTTTCTCTTGGGAGTTCCCTGGTGGTCGAGTGGCTAAGACTTTGTCCTCCTAATACAGGGGATATAGCTTAGATCTCTGGTCTGGGAACCAGATCTGGCTTGCCACAACTAAGACCTGGCACAGCCAAATAAGTAAAAGTAAATATTAAAAATCATCAACACAATGGACATAAGTTTGAGCAAACTCCAGGAGACAGTGACAGACAGGGAAGTTTGACCCTGGCAGGCTGCAGTCCATGGGATTACAAAGAGTCAGACACAATTTATCGACTGAACAGCAAATTATTTTTTAAAAATTATACCTTTGGCAGAAACCAACACCGTTCTATAAAGCAATTTAGTCCACGGAATTCTCCAGGCCAGAATACTGGAGTGGGTAGTCTTTCCCTTCTCCAGGGGATCTTCCCAAACTAGAGATCAAACTCAGGTCTTCCACATTGCAGGTGGATCTTTTACCAGCTGAACCAGAGGGAAGCCCAAGAATACTAGAGTCAGAAGCCTTTCCCTTTTCCAGGGGATCTTCCTGACCCAGGGATTGAACCAGGTTCTCCTGCATTGCAGGTGGATTCATTACCAACTGAGCTATCAAGGAAGCCCTATAAAGCAATTACCCTTCAATTTAAAAATTAAATTTTTAAAAATTAAATTTATTAAAATTAAAGAAGAAAATTAGTTTCTCTCTCTTCTGCTGTCAACTTTGACTACTTAAATTTATTCCTTTCCTTTCCTTAAGTACCAACTATTTTTAAACAAGTAGGATAAGTTTGCTTCCACTTTTTCACTATCTTCTTACTCTTAAGCTCTCAAAGTCTGGGTTCTGCCATTACCCCTCTACTGAATCTGCCGTCTCAATGAGTCTACTTTCCAAAGCTATTGGCATTTTCTGTCTTCTTTCTCTAGGAAGATTATGACCGTAGGAACCAAGTTTCCCTCTGCTTGTAGACTCTAGGCCACTGGCCTCCTCTGTTGTCCTTCCTCTGTTTTCTTTGCTAGCCTCTATCTTCTCAACCACTACAAGCACCAAACAATCCAGAAATAATAAGAATTTTCATTATAATGATCAGTTCAGTTCAGTCTCTCAGTTGTGTCCGACTCTTTGTGACCCCATGAACCACAGCACGCTAGGCCTCCCTGTCCATCACCAACTCCCAGAGGCCACCCAACTCATGTCCATTGAGTCAGTGATGCCATCAAGCCATCTCATCCTCTGTCGTCCCCTTCTTCTCCTGCCCTCAATCTTTCCCAACATCAGGGTCTCTTCAAATGAGTCAGCTCTTCACATCAGGTGGCCAAAGTATTGAAGTTTCAGTTTCAGCATCCGTCCTTCCAATGAACACCCAGGACTGGTCTCCTTTAGGATGGACTGGTTGGATCTCCTTGCAGTCCAAGGGACTCTCAAGAGTCTTCTCCAACACCACACTTCGAAAGCATCAATTCTTCGGCACTCAGCTTTCTTCACAGTCCAACTCTCACATCCATACCTGACTACTGGAAAAACCATAGCCTTGACTAGATGGACCTTTTTGGCAAAGTAATGTCTCTGCTTTTTAATATGCTATCTAGGTTGGTCATAACTTTCCTTCCAAGGAGTAAGCATCTTTTAATTTCATGGCTGCAATCACTATCTGCAGTGATTTTGGAGCCCATAAAAATAAAGTCAGCCACTGTTTCCACTGTTTCCCCATCTATTTGCCATGAAGTGATGGGACCAGATGCCATGATCTTCGTTTTCTGAATGTTGAGCTTTAAGCCAACTTTTTCACTCTCCTCTTTTACTTTCATCAAGAGGCTCTTTAGTTCTTCTTCACTTTCTGCCATAAGGGTGGTGTCATCAGACTAACACAAATTACCACCACCCGAGGACTAATATTCAAAAATTATATCTTCATAGCAACCCAGTGAGGCAGGTACTATTTTCATGTGCATGCTGAATCTGTCACAATGAGATTGATTCGCCTATCCCTGGTGACAATATTAGTAATTGGCCATGGAGGATTTGAATTCAGAGTTTGACTCTGGTTTATAAACATCTGTAAACCTGATCTGGATGATCATTTCCAGAACCTTTCCTGCAACTCTCATCCAATTTCTGCTTACTTCTCATTGGTACACTTCTATTAGGGTAAGTGTATATTTACTTTCTGTGAAAAAAGTGAAAGTGTTAGTTGCTTAGTTGAGTCCATCTCTTTGCGACCCCATGGACTATAGCCAATCAGGCTCCTCTGATCATGGAATTCTCCAGGCAAGAATACTGGAGTGGATAGCCATTCTCTTCTTCAGGGATAGTTACTTTATTTGCCTCCATTCCTTATTATCTCTAATACACTTTACACACTATAGTGAAATTATTGTCCTAGGATTTAACTTTAATCATGTCACTCTCTTGCTTGTACCTTCAATAGCTCACCATTTTCTTAATGAATTCAGAACACATTTGCCATTTAGTAATGCATGTAGGGCCTACTTTATTCCAGCCTCCCTAAGCTTTATGTCTTCATCTCTAATACATGGTGTAGTGAAGCCATCCCCCACCTCCCAAATTAATGCCCTTATTTCACACATCCATAACTTTGTTTATACTATACATTTTATTTTCACCTCTCTCTCAATGCCACCCATCAACATAATAGCCATTGGAATTCTATTCTATTCTAATCCATCCATCAAATCACAGTGTCACTTCTCTTGGGTAGTGACGTTGAGTTCCAAACCTTTATAGATCCTTTATAACACTTACCATATCATTCTTTAAGCAATGATGATTTTACCCATCATCCCATTAAAGTGCTGGGTATATCTTACTATTACAGTCCTAGCAGCATAAAGCTTAGTCTTTCATAAATAGTAGATTTTTAAAAAATATCTCTGCACAAACCCATTAAATGAATTAGCTATGTGACTTCGTACACAAAGGAAAAATATGGTTTACCAAGAATCTTCCTAATTGAAGCATTCAGTCATTTCACATGTTACTTTGAAATATTAAGTGTAAAGCAGGATGATAAACATTTTACTAGGACTTTGATTTGGAAATCATCTCCTGAAATCCATTCTGCTGTTTCTATTTCACCAAGTGACCCAGTATATTTGGCCAACCACTCTGCTAAAACTCAAAATGTCCCAGTCATTCTTCCACTTAAGTAGGGTCTGTAACTAAGTCTTGGCCAATGAATGTAATCAGAAGCATTGTGTAGTATTTCTAGGAAGTCTCCTTAAAAGTTTGAGGCCCATGTCTTCTTTCTTCTTTCCCCTATATCTGCTGCTTGGAACACAGATGGAATGGGCTCTAGGAGCCATCTTTGATAGTGAGAATTATAGTCCCCCTTTGGAATGATGAACCTGAAAACTAAAAGGAGTATGAGTTCCAGAAGGCTCTATAATAGTCACATAGCCCTATTTTGGATAAAATAAAACAAAATGTCTATAGGGGAAAAAAACTAACCTAAGATTACATCCTACTAAGAGATAGAGTTAGGGCTAGAACCCAGTGAGGCTTACCCCAGAGACAGCATTCTTAGCCATTGAGCTTTGCAGTCTCCTCAAGTTCTAGCTGCAATAGACTATACACTATAGATAATACTATAATTGATAAGCTAGAATGATCATAAAAATGAATACTTTCAGAATATTAGTATAGATATTAGTATAGATATTTTTATCAAAATAGAATGGGGACATATCTGGAGTTAGAAAAAACACTCTTAAAGTAATATGAATAAGGAAAGATATGGCACTAAAATTTGGGCCCTGTTAAGCTGCTATAATGGGGCTTCCCTGGTGGCTCAGATGGTAAAGTGTCTGCCTACAATGTGGAAGACCAGGGTTCGATCCCCTGGAGAAGGAAATGGCAACCCACTCCAGTATTCTTGCCCGGAAAATTCCATGGACTGAGGAGCCTGGTAGGCTACAATTCATGGGGTTGCAAAGAGTCGGACACGACTGAGCAACTTCACTTCAAGCTGCTATAATAGTCATATGGTAGATTCAACAATAATCTGTAAATTTTCAAGAAATTTAAATATTAAAGAAATGCTTTTAAAGAGCACAAAATATTGATTTTTCGCCTCTTAATGAACCTGCCAAGATACAACTTTATGTGTTGATTATTTGAAGATGAGTATCTGTTAATGCATATGGGCTTCCTTGCTGTCTCAGTAAGCAAAGAATCCTCTTGCAATGAGGGAGACCTGGGTTCAGTCCCTGGGTTAGGAAGATCCTCTGGAGGAGGGCATGGCAACCCATTCTAGTATTCTTGCCTGGAAAATCCCAAGGACAGGGGAGCCTGGCAGGCTACAGTTCATGGGGTCACAAAGAGTTGGACACAACTGAGCAACTAAGCACATCTGTTAACACATAGCTAAAAAACACTATATAGGAGTACACATTCGAAATTAACACCAAGAAAGAGTTCCCATTTGTCTTGAAGTTATTTGCAAAAGAGAAACAGGATAACCTGAGAGGGCTTTTTTGTTTTGTTTTGTTTTTGTGTTTTACATTAATGAGATTTTCAAGTAAGATAAAATAGGTCCAGTGCAGATTATCTCTACATACTTCAGTATTTTCATGTTCTACCTATACTTTCAACTATATTATTCTTTTTCTACTCATCAAAATTTATCTCTACAAGAAATGGAATACAGCTTCAAAGTCCTTCATGTATTAGATGTTGTCATGTCTTATTCACTGTAAATTACCTTTCACTCTAACAGCATTTAAACTGAGAAAAATTTGGAGCCTTTTAAACTCATTTTCTCAAGAGAAAAAAACTTTATAGTAAAATGACCTTTTTTGGAAAAGGGAAGAAGTATCACATTTAAAAATTTTTCAAGGATATGACTGTGATAAAGCAGGTGGGTTTTATCCAAATGCAATATCTAAGGCTCACCTGTGTCCACTGTATCAAACCGTTTTTTGTATAATTCTAACTATAGAAGCTGAAAATGGTCTCGTAAAACTTGTTGTCATGACAACAAAATCTTCTAAGAAATGATGCAAGTCTGAATGTGAAGGAAGTATTCATGACATGATTTAATAGAAAGATGCTTCAACTACCCACTGCAATTCCATTATTCAGCTTGTCTATTGTTTGCTTTTGTTTTTTAAAATTTAACAAAATTTCCACCCTACATAGCCTTTACTAACTATGCTAAAAGTAGGAGTGATTTTCAGCTTTCTTCTACCAACTGTTATTTATGGTAAGAAATGGGTATTAAAATTTGTCAATCTCTATATGTTATTCAGAAACATTTTTCTTGGTCACTTGGTTTGGTTTGAAGAAGCTCTCCAAACATCCGTTAATAGATTTCTTTATAATAGAAAATGTAATAACTCTGAGCAAGAAGAATTTATAAGGAGTTATGAATTTATTATTTACCAAAGCTGGGAATATAAAAAGTAAAAAATAAAAATAAATTTAAATAGAAAAGCATAGTTGTTTTTGTGTTAAACACACACAAAAAAAAAACCTTCAAAACCAGTGCCAAAAAGAAAACTTGCTACTTTACTTTTTAAAAATCTTAGAATCTAGGCTCATAAATGGTAATAAATTCTAATAAGCTTCAAAATGTAAAATATGGGTGATATCGTTGTGAGGTAAAAAGAAAGAAAAAGCAACTATGAAAACTCTGGTCTGTAGCCTTTATATCCTATATGTCATGTTACTTTCTACCATTTGTTCTGGCATTTGGCATCTTTCCCACAGCAAATGTAAAGCACCTCTCTAATTCCTTCCTCCTCTTACATCAAGAATGTAAAGACAAGAGCTTGATAACCAAGATGTTAACCTTTGTTCTTGCCAAGTTTAACTTCTCATTGCTCCCTGAAGAAGGTCTTAGCCACCTAATGTGTTTTTATTTTTGTTTTTTATTTTTCATCAACTGTTTTAGCCAGTGTAATAAGGCAAGAAAGGGAACAAAGGGTGGACTGATCAAAAAGGAAGAAGTAAAACTGTCTCAACTTATAGATTCTGTGTCTACATAGAAAATCCCAAGGACATTAGAAAAATACTTCCAGAACTAATGAGTAAGTTTAGCAAGGTCACAGAATACAAGATAAACATACAAAAATAAATTATATTACTATACAATGGGAGTAAGCTTGTAGAAACCAAATTAAGAATACAATACCACCTACAATCACTCACACACAAATATTTACATGTAAATCCAATAAAACTTGTATGGGACTTATATCCTAAAAACTACAAAATGATAAAGATATTCAAAATATCTCTAAATAAATTGAGAAATACTCTATAATCACAGACTGGGAGACTGAAGACAGTGAAGATATTAATTCTCCCCAAATTTATATACAGGTT
The DNA here is from genome assembly GCF_032405125.1 of Capricornis sumatraensis. NCBI lineage: Eukaryota > Metazoa > Chordata > Mammalia > Artiodactyla > Bovidae > Capricornis > Capricornis sumatraensis. Next base: position 27,997,962 of record NC_091070.1, on the reverse strand, counting down.
TAATGCAATTTCTATCAAATCTCAATGAAATTTTCTATAGATATAGACAAGATTATTCTACAATTTATATGGAAGACAAAGAAACTAAAATAGTTGAAAATAATTTTGAAGAGAGAAAATAAATTGGGACAAATTACTTTATGTAATTTTAGTTCTTATTCTATAGCTCCAGAGAGCAAGATCATGCAGTCCTGGTAGAGTAGCAGACACATAAATAAACAGAACAGGTTAGTAAGGCCAAATGATTGTTTACGAAGGTGAAAATACAATTCAACAGAAGAATAAACTTTTTCACAAATGGTTCTAAAATAATTGAGCATCTGTAAACAAAAAAGGCATGAATTTCACATCTTTTACAAACACTAACTCTAAAACAAACCATAGATTTATGTGAAACATAAAAATCTAAAACTTTCAGAAGACAGCATAGAAGAAAGTGACCCAGAACACCGTGAAGAGCTCTTAGGTATAGTTTGAAAAGCATTATCTATTAAAAACAATCTACAAATTGAAGTTAATTACAGTTAACTACTTTGACTTTATCAAGAAACCTTGTTAAAAGGATGAAAAGATATGCTTTAGAGTGGGAGAAAGTATTTGCAAACCACACATCCAACAAAAGACTCACATTTAGAACACATAACTAATTCACAGAACTCAACATTAAAAAAAAATCAATTAAAAAAATAGCAGATACATGAAGAGACACTTCCCTGAAAAGGAAATACCAACGGCAAATAAGCACATGAAAAGTTCAACATCACTAGCCATTAGGGAAATGCAATGTAAAGCCACCATAAGAAATCATTATATACCTATTAGAGCAACTCAAGTGAAAAGACACAAGCTGGAATCAAGATTACTGGGATAAATATCAGTGACCTCAGGTATGCAGATAACACCACACTAATAGCAGAAAGTGAACAGGAACTAAAGAGCCTCTTGATGAAGGTCAAAGAGGCAAGTGAAAAAGCTGGCTTAAAACTCAACATTCAAAAAATGAAGATCATGGCATCTGGTCCCATCACTTCATGGCAAATAGATGGGAAAATAATGGAAACGGTGACAGATTTTTTTTTCCTTGGGCTCCAAAATCACTCCAGATGATGACTACAGCCATGAAATTAAAAGATGCTTGCTCCTTGAAAGAAAAGCTATGACAAACCTAGACAGCAGAGACATTACTTTACCAACAAAGGTCCATGTAGCCAAAGCTATGGCTTTACCAGTAGTCATGTATGGATGTGAGAGTTAGACCATAATGAAGGCTGAGCAACAAAGAATTGATGTTTTTCAACTGTGGAGTTGGAAAGACTCTTGAGAGTCCCTTGGTCTACAAGGAAATCAAACCAGTCAATCCTAAAGGAAATCAATCTTGAATATTCATTGGAAGGGCTGATTCTGAAGCTGAAGCTTCAATACTTTGGCCACCTTATGTGAAGTTGACTCATTGAAAAAGACCCTGATGCTGGGAAAGATTGAGGGTAGGAGGTGAAGGGGGTAACAGAGGATGAAATGGCTGAATGGCATCATCAACTCAATGGACATGAGTTTGAGCAAACTCTGGGTGATGGTGAAGGACAGGGAAGCCTGGCATGCTTCAGTCAATGGGTTCACAAATTGAACGACTGAACCACAAAAACAAGTGAAAAATAGTTACAGTACCAAATCCTGGTAAGAATGTCGAGACACTGGGTCTTTCATGCATTGCTGGTAGGAACATAAAGTGGTACAACCTGTCCAGAAACACTAGGGCAGTTTCTTAAAATACTATTAAAATGAAATATTTGTGTGAAATGAATTATTTTCTGCTATACCAATAAACAAAGGAGAAAAAGAAAGATATAAGCATCTGAATGCAGCATTCCAAAGAATAGCAAGAAGAGATAAGAAAGCCTTCCTCAGCGATCAATGCAAAGAAATAGAGGAAAAGAATAGAATGGGAAAGACTAGAGATCCCTTCAAGAAAATTAGAGATAGCAAGGGAATATTTCATGCAAAGATGGGCTTGATAAAGGACAGAAATGGTATGGACCTAACAGAAAGAGAAGATATTAAGAAGAGGTGGCAAGAATACACAGAAGAACTATACAAAAAAGATTTTCACGACCCAGATAATCACGATGGTGTGATCACTCATCTAGAGCCAGACATCCTGGAATGTGAAGTCAAGTGGGCCTTAGAAACCATCACTACAAACAAAGCTAGTGGAGGTGATGGAATTCCAGTTGAGCTTTCAAATCCTGAAAGATGATGCTGTGAAAGTGCTGCACTCAATATGCCAGCAAATTTGGAAAACTCAGCAGTGGCCACAGGACTGGAAAAGGTCAGCTTTCATTCCAATCCCAAAGAAAGGCAATGCCAAAGAATGCTCAAACTACCACACAATTGCACTCATCTCACATGCTAGTAAACTAATGCTTAAAATTCTCCAAGCCAGGCTTCAGCAATATGTGAAGCATGAACTTCCAGATGTTCAAGCTGGTTTTAGAAAAGGCAGAGGAACCAGAGACCAAATTGACAACATCTGCTGGATCATCAAAAAAGCAAGAGAGTTCCAGAAAAACATCTATTTCTGCTTTATTGACTATGCCAAAGCCTTTGACTGTGTGGATCACAATACACTTGGGAAAATTCTGAAAGAGATGGGAATACCAGACCACCTAACCTGCCTCTTGAGAAATCTGTATGCAGGTCAGGAAGCAACAGTTAGAACTGGACATGGAACAACAGACTGGTTCCAAATAGGAAAAGGAGTACATCAAGGCTGTATATTTTCACCCTGCTTATTTAACTTGTATGCAGAGTACATCATGAGAAACACTGGACTGGGAGAAACACTGGACTGGAAGGAACACAAGCTGGAATCAAGATTGCCGGGAGAAATATCAATAACCTCAGATATGCAGATGACACCACCCTTATGGCAGAAAGTGAAGAGGAACTAAAAAGCCTCTTGATGAAAGTGAAAGAGGAGAGTGAAAAAGTTGGCTTAAAGCTCAACATTCAGAAAACGAAGATCATGGCATCCGGTCCCATCACTTCATGGGAAATAGATGGGGAAACAGTGGAAACAGTGTCAGACTTTATTTTGGGAGGCTGCAAAATCACTGCAGATGGTGACTGCAGCCATGAAATTAAAAGACGCTTACTCCTTGGAAGAAAAGTTATAACCAACCTAGATAGCATATTCAAAAGCAAAGACATTACTTTGCCGACTATGGTCTGTCCAGTTAAAGGCTATGGTTTTTCCTGTGGTCATGTGTGGATGCGAGAGTTGGACTGTGAAGAAGGCTGAGCGCTGAAGAATTAATGCTTCGAAGAATTAATGCCACCTCTTCTTAATGCTTTTGAACTGTGGTGTTGGAGAAGACTCTTGAGAGTCCCTTGGACTGCAAGGACATCCAACCAGTCCATTCTGAAGGAGATCAACCCTGGGATTTCTTTGGAAGGAATGACGCTAAAGCTGAAACTCCAGTACTTTGGCCACCTCATGTGAAGAGTTGACTCATTGGAAAAGACTCTGATGCTGGGAGGGATTGAGGGCAGGAGAAGAAGGGGACGACAGAGGATGAGATGGATGGATGGCATCACTGACTCGATGGACATGAGTCTGAGTGAACTCCGGGAGTTGGTGATGGACAGGGAGACCTGCTGTGCTGCGATTCATGGGGTCACAAAGAGTCAGACACGACTGAACTACTGAACTGGACTGATACCAGTAAACATGACTTAGTGACTGAACAACACCAAAATACCATGTCACAGCTATGTTACAGTCATCAGGAATTCTAGCCTTCCAGATGCAAATTTCTGAGCCCAGGTTGTCATCTAGCAGTCATCAGCCACTTCCTCAACTCCTGAGCTGAGGTGCTCAGAGAGGCGAAAAATGCAAGAGACAGCCATCTGCCACATCCACCACCTTAAATGAGGAATTAATGATGTTGTTGCTCACTCAGATGTGTCTGATTCTTTGTGACCCCATGGACTGCAGCCAAATTGAGGATGAAAACAATCAAAAAGCATAATTTGGCCCCAGATAGCTGAGATTCGTATGCAAAAATGATTTCAGTAAGCCTGGATGCTTACATCTCCCCATACATAAAGAGTGCTAATCATTTAAAGCAAGAGATCGAGATCTGGTTTTCCTTAATTAACAGTCATCTTTTAATATTCAGATTACCTGCCTCTTTTGGAAAACTTCTAGGTAGGCTGGCTCCTCCGTTCCCCACTTCCTCAGAAACAGTTCTCTCAGGGTCACCTGAGATGCTGTCTCCGAGCTTGAAATCCTCGCAATTCCCACCAAACAAACCTGCTCTCAAGTTTTAGGCACATGTATTTTTTCCAATCGACAATACTAAACATACATTTACCACATGACCCAATAATTTGCACTCTGAGACATTTATCTCGGACAAATGAAACTAATGTTCTCAAGAAAGCCTCTACACGATTGATCACCAAAGCACTGTTTGTAATAGGCTAAAAATGGAAACAGTGAAAATGACCCTCAATGGTGAAACAAACACGATGCACTCATATTGTGGAACGCTCTGCCAAAGTTAAAAGGAATCAACTATTAATACACACAATGGTTTGGTTAGACCTCAAGGTTATGTGCTAAATGAAAATGTCAATCTCATAAGATCTCATACTGTGTGAGTTTACTCACAAAATATTTGGAAATGATAAAATTATAAAGGTAGAGAACAAATTAGTGGTTGCCAGGGTTGTAGATGAAAATGAGATGGGAGAGTGGAGGTTGTGACTAACAGGCAATAGAACAAGAGAGATCTTTGTGAAACTGTTACAGCAGGCAGATAGCTAGGTAGGAGCAGAGAAACATGGGCAGGGGCCAGCCGGCAGGAAATCAGACATCTTGTTAACAGGAGGGTTCCATAGGCAGACAAAGCAAAGCAAGAAGCTTCAGACTGACAGGAAACCACACATTCAGGGGGATAAGCGTCCGTTGTTGTTAAGTAGCTCAGTCCGGTCTGACTCTTTGCGACCCCATGGACTGCAGTACACCAGGCTTCCCTGTCCTTCACCATCTCCCAGATCTTGCTCAAGCTCATTTCCATTGAGTCAGTGATGCCATCCAACAATCTCGTCCTCTGTTGGCCCCTTCTCCTCCTGCCTTGGCTCCCTGGTGGCTCAGAGGTTAAGGCATCTGCCTCCAATGTGGGAGACCTGGGTTCAATCCCTGGGTTGGGAAGATCCCCTGGAGAAGGAAATGGCAACTCATTCCTGTATAATCTTTTCCACGATCAAGATCTTTTCCAGTGAGTCGTCTCTCCACATCAGGTGGCCAATATGAAAAGGCAAAAAGATAAGAGTCCAGGTAGCAGATAAAGAAAGGGAAGGAAAGGCAGGAATCTCCTGCCTCTAAATATAACCCTTTGCTCATTGTGCTCTCATTACATAGAAGATTAGCCTTACAGATAAGAAGAATTCATGCACCATCGCTGTGACACTTCTGATCTTAGCTAAATAAGGACAAAAAGCTCTTCTTCCCCGGGCAAAATGGAGCTGGGATGAAAATCAAGGAAAATGACCCTCAAACTTCACCTTCCCCAGTGACTATTCCACCCCTTCATTTGTGTGCCCCTTTTAACTGGCTTGCCAAAGTAACCCAGGGCAGCAGCATAACTTCATCTATCTGTCTGCTCTCCCTCTGAGAGTATATCCTTGCTTAAATAAACTTTTACTTTCTTAACCTCTCTGCTTCATCTCTGAGTTCTTTCAAAACAAGAAAAGACCTGAAATTCACCAGGAACAGTGGTAGAACAGTTCTGTGCTTTGATTGCCATCGTGGTTACCCCACCATACTACCTATGCGGGAAAAGACTTAGAACTATAAAAACACATAGTGCCAATGTCAAATTCCTCGTACAAGTGGGTACACAGGACCTCTCCAAACTACCTTATGACTGCTCATGAATCTGTAAGTATTTCAAAATTATAAATTTAATTTAAAATGTCAGTGCTGGATTCTAGCCTTCAGAGATGGCCCATACTCTGCCTGTGGACTGTGTTTCTCACTAAAGAATTCCACTTCTTACCTATCTGTTCATATCTGAATTCTTTCATGAAGAATCAAGAACTTTAAATTCACCAGCAGCATATTGGCGAAACCAGCCAGCAGAATTGGGTAAGTCTCAGCCTCTCGCTTTCCCTTTGCTTAGGGGGTATTGTCCGTACTTCCCATACTACTTTCCTACTCTCTCCCTTACCTCACTCTTGCTTTCCACTCTAATCTCATGCTTTACTCTGCTGAAAATGGAGCAAAAGAACTATGCCAAGCATTTTCCAAACTTGCCACTAGGTCTTCCGTTACTCACTATTACATATGTTCAGAGTAAGTAAGGAAAAGTTTCCGGCTGTCCTCACAGGGAGCTGGGGACACAACCCATAGGCTCTTCACCCTCTTGGTTTGCCTTATCCACGTTACATTGACTGTTCAGTTCAGTTCAGTCACTCAGTTGTGTCCGACTCTTTGCGACCCCATGAATCACAGCATGCCAGGCCTCCCTCTCCATCAGCAGCTCCCGGAATTTACTCAAACCCACGTCCATCGAGTCAGTGATGCCATCCAGCCATCTCATCCTCTGTCATCCCCTTCTTCCCCTGCCCCCAATCCCTCCCAGCATCGGAGTCTTTTCCAATGAGTCAACTCTTCGCATGAGGTGGCCAAAGTACTGGAGTTTCAGCTTTAGCATCATTCCTTCCAAAGAAATCCCAGGGTTGATCTCCTTCAGAATGGACTGGTTGGATGTCCTTGCAGTCCAAGGGACTCTCAAGAGTCTTCTCCAACACCACACTTCAAAAGCATCAATTCTTCAGCGCTCAGCCTTCTTCACAGTCCAACTCTCACATCCATACAAGACTAGTGGAAAAACCATAGCCTTGACTAGACAGACCTTAGTGGGCAAAGGAATGTCTCTGCTTTTCAATATGCTATCTAGGTTGATCATAACTTTTCTTCCAAGGAGTAAGCGTCTTTTAATTTCATGGCTGCAGTCACCATCTGCAGTGATTTTGGAGCCCCAAAAAATAAAGTCTGACACTGTTTCCACTGTTTCCCCATCTATTTGTCATGAAGTGATGGGACCAAATGCCATGATCTTCGTTTTCTGAATGTTGAGCTTTAAGCCAACTTTTTCACTTTCATCAAGAGGCTTTTTAGTTCCTCTTCACTTTCTGCCATAAGGGTGGTATCATCTGCATATCTGAGGTTATTGATATTTCTCCTGGCAATCTTGATTCCAGCTTGTGCTTCTTCCACCCCAGCGTTTCTCACGATGTACTCTGCATATAAGTTAAATAAGCAGGGTGACAATATACAGCCTTGACGTACTCCTTTTCCTATTTGGAACCAGTCTGTTGTTCCATGTCCAGTTCTAACTGGTGCTTCCTGACCTGCATACAGGTTTCTCAAGGGACAGGTCAGGTGGTCTGGTTTTCCCAGGTTTTAGGTGTTAGTTCTAAAAGGTCTTGTACGTCTTCATAGAACCGTTCAACTTCAGCTTCCTCAGCGTTACTGGTTGGGGCATAGACTTGAATTACCGTGATATTGAATGGTTTGCCTTCGAGACGAACAGAGATCATTCTGTCGTTTTTGAGATTGCATCCAAGTACTGCATTTCAGACTCTTTTGTTGACCATGATGGCTACTCCATTTCTTCTGAGGGATTCCTGCCCACAGCAGTAGATATAATGGTCATCTGAGTTAAATTCACCCATTCCAGTCCATTTTAGTTCACTGATTCCTAGAATGTTGACATACACTCTTGCCATCTCCTGTTTGACCACTTCCAATTTGCCTTGATTCATGGACCTGACATTCCAGGTTCCTATGCACTATTGCTCTTTACAGCATTGGATCTTGCTTCTATCACCAGTCACATCCACAGCTGGGTATTGTTTTTGCTTTGGCTCCATCCCTTCATTCTTTCTGGAGTTATTTCTCCACTGATCTCCAGTAGCATATTGGGCACCTACTGACCTGGGGAGTTCCTCTTTCAGTATCCTATCATTTTGCATTTTCATACTGTTCATGGGGTTCTCAAGGCAAGAATACTGCAGTGGTTTGCCATTCCCTTCTCCAGTGGACCACATTCTGTCAGACCTCTCCACCAAGACCTGCCCATCTTGGGTTGCCCCGCAGGCATAGCTTGGTTTCATTGCGTTAGACAAGGCTGAGGTCCTAGTGTGATTAGATTAACTAGTTTTCTGTGAGTATGCTTTCAGTGTGTCTGCCCTCTGATGCCCTCTTGCAACACCTACCATCTTACTTGGGTTTCTCTTACCTTGGGGGTGGGGTATCTCTTCATGGCTGTTCCAGCAAAGCGCAGCTGCTGCTCCTTACCTTGGACGAGGGGTATCTCCTCACCACCTCCCTTCCTAGTAAGCCCAATTGTGTAAAAATACGAAATACAGCCTTAGTTAGAGTTTGTGCCAAGATTATAGTGGCTGTGATACCTTTGGGAGCTCCCTCACACAGTAGGTGGTCTGTGTGTGCCACTCACTCACTCACTCACTTCAGTCCTCAGTCATGTCTGGCTCTTTGTTACACCATGAACCACAGGATGCCAGGCCTCCCTATTCATCACCAACTCCTGGAGTCCACCCAAACCCATATCCATTGAGTCGGTGATGCCATCCAACCATCTCATCCTCTGTTGTCCCCTTCTCCTCCTGCCCTCAATCTTTCCCAGCATCAGGGTCTTTTCAAATGAGTCAGCTCTTTGCATCAGGTGGGCCAAAGTATTGGAGTTTCAGCTTCAACATCAGTCCTTCCAATGAACACCCAGGACTGATCTCCTTTAGGATGGACTGATTGAATTTCCCTGCAGTCTAAGGGACTCTCAAGAGTCTTCTCCAACACCATAGTTCAAAAGCACCAATTCTTCAGCACTCAGCTTTCTTTATAATCCAACTCTCACATCCATACACGACCACTGGAAAAAACATAGCCTTGACTAGACAGACTTTTGTTGACAAAGTAATGTCTCTGCTTTTTAATATGCTGTCTAGGTTGGTCATAACTTTCCTTCCAAGGAGTAAGTGTCTTTTAATTTCATGACTGCAATCGCCATCTGCAGTGATTTTGGAGTGTGTACCCCCAGGTATTAGGAGATGGGGCACGGTCCTGCACCATGTGGTTGGGATGTTTGGGACTCATGGCAGTAAGATTATCATTCACTGCCCACATCCTGGTGTTTGTCTAGCCCCCTCCAGGGTTCACCCTGACCCCACCCCTATCCCACCCTGTTAGGGCAGGGCAGGATGCATTTCACCAACCATCTCCCTTAATGGCCAGTGACTGATTTCCAGAACTTATCACCTTTGTAGAGAAAAAAGCTGGAACTTAAACAAGTCCTAGAACCATGAGGATGCCTATACAAGGGAAACATATCTACAGAATCTATAGAGAAGCCTCAGGAAGGCCAGTCATCCTTGGTACCATGGATGCTAGGATAGGACACAGGTCCCAGGACATTGGGACCAACAGGACTGCCACAGGGGTGTACACCATTGTGGATAAAGTGAACAGGATTAGGTGGATGGGGATGCCTGGATCCAGTCCTGATTTAGAGAGTCCCCACAGGACCTCCAAATGCAAATGCTCCTCTCTGGTATAAGAACATCCTCTCCCTGAAGGAATAATGGGGAACAACCTATTCCATTCTCAAGAGTCACTCCTCAGGTGAATTTTGAGTCATTAGAACAAGTTTCCTCCAGACTTTTTAAAATGAAAAGGCTCATTTTCTTTTGTAATAAGGCTGAATCCCAATATAAACTTGAGGACAATGAGGCCTGGTAAGAAATTGGAAGCCTCAACTACAATATCATTCTACAGTCAGACATCTTTTGCAAAGGGCAGGGGAAATGGATAGAAGTTCCTTACATACAGGCTGGAGCTATGAAAATCCTATTTTAGGTAACTTTGCCAGCTGGGACCCATTCAGGCTACCTAGAAGCCCTCTCAAGTGGCAGCCCTGGAAGAACAGGACCCCCATACAGAAGACCCAGGACCCACACTCTTCCATCCTGTTCAGCCTCTCCCCTACCCTATAAGCCTCTTTACCCTTCTGTACCCAAAAATGCAAGCAGAGTCTCTTTGCCCCCATTAGGAATTATAGTAGATGGCCTCAGAGAATTATCAGAGTCCATACCCCTTTTTCCTTGCCTGACCTTAACCAAAGTCACATCACTTAGGCAGATTCTTGGAGGACTCTAACTGGTTCACCAAAGAATTTGAGGCCAGAAGTTTGCCGTGGCACCCTAAACTTCTCTCAGCCTTTTTATTGATGCAGTCTTCAGTGTTTTTAACAATAGAGACCAGGCTGAGGATAAAAACAATGAATAGCCTGACTTAAGGAAGAGATGATGGCAAGCCAGGCTTTTGACAACTGTCCTGACAAGACCTAACCCACCTCTGAAAAGTGAGAGTGAAGTTGTGTCAGTCGATGTCCTACTCTTTGCAACACCATGGACTGTAGCCTACCACGCTCCTCCATCCATGGGATTTTCCAGGCAAGAGATCTGGCGTGGGTTGCCATTTCCTTCTCCAACCCACCTCTTGGTCACATCAAAAGTACTCCCAGAAGACCTCTCCCAAGAAAAGGAGAAAATTTCAGTTTGGGGTGTCTTGAACACTGAAGTAAGGAATGCTCAGGAAACAGGCCCCAGCCTATGACCAAACACTGTGCTCAGTCTGAAAATATATGAGCCACTGACAGAGCAGATTCCCCCAGGCCTAAAGGGAACAAGGAAATTCCCCCACGCCAGTCATGGCAGTGACGGACAGGACCTGGAACTTCCTAAGGCTCCCAAGAAAACACAAGGGCGAAACCGCAGATGAGGTGACCATTGATGTGACAGTCTTTTGTCGTTTACATTTTTGTACTCTGATGCTGTTACAAAAAGTGCTTCTTTTATCAAGGAGATCCACAGGAAGGTTAAGGAAACAGTTACAACAGTTCCACATCAAGGTGCTGGCTATGCAAGGATTCCAGCTGATACCAACTTAAAACAAGGAGCTGTCCTGCCCCTGGGCCCACAGTTCAGGCATCCAGAGATTTTAACTCCCTGACAGGCAGGGTCAGTGGCCCTACTCAGCCTTGAAGCAGTTACAGGAGATGAACCATGGGCCTTCTGCTTCTCATAAAAATATGGGAGTAAAATCTTTGAAGGGAACAAGACACAAGAGGCAATGGGGCAGCGCACAACCTTTAAAAAATGACAGAGCCGTAGGACATGACAAAAACTGGTTAGAAGCAACATGGCAGACAAGTCAACCTCGAATAGACCTTGGGCCTTATCATACACTCACTGTAATACATTAGCAGTAAATGATACACCCACCAGCACCATGACAGCTCTGAGACTAACCATAAAATGCCAAAAAGTGGGCAGTGGCCCAATTCCTGGAAATCTCCACTCTTCCCCAAAATAATTGGAATAATCCTCCTACTCATTGGCCTTTCCTGGTTGCTTAGATGATAAAGAATCTGTCTGCAATGCAGGAGACCTGGGTTTGATCCCTGGGCCAGGAAGATCCCCTGGAGTAAGGAATGGCAACCCACTCCAGTATTCTTGCCTGAAGAATTCCATGGACAAAGGAGCCTGGTGGGCGACAGTCCATGGGCTGATAAAGAATCAGACAGCACTGATCGACTAATACACACTTATTAGCCTATGAAATTAGTCACCTGTAAAAATTAACCATGTCATATTTTGAGGCTCTTTTACCTTTTGAGATGGCCCACACTGCCTGTGGAAAGCATTTCTCTCTAAATAAATCCACTTCTAACCTATCGCTTTGTCTCCAGATTTTTTCCTGACAAAGCAGGAACATTAAATTCACTGGCAACAAGAGAAATTCAAATACAAATAAGAAGAAGGGTGTTCACTTAAAAGTTCATAAAGCTCAGTATGTCATTTTAATTCAATTTGGAAAGATTTTGGAACATTTCAATAAAGTAAATAAGAGAGCCATAGACTCCCAATACTGGCCCATGTGAAGGTGACATTCATTTGTCATCTTTAAATACATTTATTCAAGAACTGAGAGAAATTTCAGGGAAAAAGTCACTGAAAAAAGAAAACTAATGAAATAAATGAAAATTATTCTGACATCAAAGATAGAACTATTACCAAAAAATGCTTCATCATATTAAAAGAAGTAATTCAGAAAGTGGAAGAGTTAACTTTCCAATAGAATAATAATGACTAGATTCTGGGATTGTTTAATAATCCAGTCAGTGAAGAGGAGTTAACCTTATGACTGTGTTACAGAAAGATTTACATTCTTCACTGACAAACTGACACCTATGAGGATAATATATAACACATAATATGCCTCTATAAAAAGGACATGGATAACCAAGTGATTAATCAATCATTGATTATTTCTCAATTCAAAGAGTGTTTAAGATTAGTTACCACTGAAAAAAACTCGACAGGCTCTGGAGTCTTGAAATCATATAGGAAAGAAATTTGTTGGAGGTTTCACCCCAAATTGACAACAACTGTAAACATTTACATGACATTTCCAATAACAAGTTGTAAAATTGGAAAATTTTTAAACTGTCAATAAGAAAAAAACATGGAACAAACATGCTACAAATAAGACTGACTTGTCTCCTCTCTGCAGAGCTATTATTAAATTGGTGACATTTGGAGACGTAATCTGAGTAGATTTTTTGAACATGTAGCTCAGAAAAGGTAACAAAAGATATTTTAGTCATACATCAGACAGCTAATAAAATATAATTTTTCTAGACTTTCTGATATTTATGGTGTCGGTCAGCATTTTTAAGCTTTGAATTTTATGATTTCTCATGCTAAGTAAATTATGACTTTCAAATCTAAAAAAAAAAAAAATTAGTGCTGGAATGTATTGTTAAGAATTTAATGTGGAGTTTGAACTGAAAAAAGTGTCACTAGCCTTTTTAGCAAGGCAGTACTAAATGATGGTGAATTTTATTCCCTCACAGACAGTAAAGATGAGGAGGTGTCTTCTGCAAAACTTGTCTTATTCAAAACTTATTCAAAGTGTCTTACTCAAAACTTGAATAGTATAACACTCTTCCAAATCAGAAAATAAAATAGTACATCTTTATATCTATGGGACATGCATTTTCAATCTACTTTCTATCCAATAAAATAATCTGGTTTCTATAAACTTCAAATCTTAACTCGTAACAGACTCTGGGAGAAACATAGGTAATATGGTAAAATAATACATCTATGCTCAGAAAGGGCTTCCCTGGTAGCTCAGAAGGTAAAGTGTCTGCCTGCAATGTGGGACACCTGGGTTCAATCCCTGGGTTGGGAGATCCCCTCGAGAAGGAACTGACAATCCACTCCAGTACTCTTGCCTGGAAAATTCCATGGACTAAGGAGCCTAGTAGGCTACAGTCCATGGGATCGCAAAGAGTCGGACACGACTCGGGTGACTTCACTCACTACTATGCTCAGGAAACTTAGCATGACAGGTCTGGAAGACGGTATAGTTTATTCTAACAACTTTCAGCTCCCTTGAACTGGAGCAGGGCTCACTCTTTGAGCATTATGTACACCTCTGGGACTCAGGAGTAGTGCCTTCTGGCCATCTGCTTTTCAGTTCACAGCTCTACATCTCTCAGAGTGAAAACTAGGGTAGATCTTATCACTAATGTTACCATTTGGAAGTTTCAGAGTGATTCTTTCCACAGTCATCATTTTCTCAGTTTCCTTTCCTATTCCTTCCACCTGTGCTAAGTCTCTTGATATTTGTTTATCTCTGTGCCTCCTATGGGGCTTCCTAGGTGGTTCAGTGATAAAGAATTTGCCTGCAATGGTTTGATCCTTGGGTCAGGAAGATGCCCTGGAGAAGAGAATGGCAACCCACTCCAATACTCTTGCCAGGAGAATTCCATGGACAGAAGAGAACGTGGTCACAAAGAGTTGGACATGACTGAATGACTAACCCTTGTGCCTATCCCAATCCTAAGCCCATTTGAAAGCAAGTTCTTTCTTTCTGATTACCTCCGTAACTTTGTTTCTAGGCATAGAAGTTCTATATAGTAAAAATCTAACACATGTTTGTAAAATAAAATACCTCTTCAGAATTAAAGGAAAATTAAAATGTCACAGTTATGCATTGGTAATTCCATATATTCTATAATGTTGTTAGCATTTTATCAGAACATATAACTTCTGTTTCTTCATTTTAATTGTATTGCACCAAAAGGAATAAATTTAAAGAAAACTGAAAACACTGAGGCAGAAGACAGTCTCTCTGGGAGGGAGCCATGAAGTATTTGGATATTCCCTCAACATTTCAGTGTTAACATTTGACAATGTTAAGGTAACGTTCAATGCTTGTTTAGTCGACAAATAACTATTGAATATATTCTAGATGCATGGCCATTTTCCAGGCTCTGAGCTAAAAATGGTGTCCAGGAGATGTGGTCTTAGTCCTCATGGAATCAGGTCACAGCATCAGTCCAATGGAAATGGGATTTATTTTTATAAATTAGTGGAAGCCTAGTTTGAACTTATAAGCTATACTAAATATACAGCAGGACAAGTACATTTAGAAGCAGCACAGTCTGAGGTCCCAGGATTGTGAAACAGTTTTCAATAGGCATCTTCTTTCAAAGTTTCACTGTTGAGACGTGGCAGAGAAAACTGAGCCAAAACTTGGTTTGGAGCAATACTGAATTCTAACTGTGAGCAAGTCTGTTCTGCTCAGCATATTCCAAGTCCTTTCTCATTAGGTTAGTCTGGAAGAACAAATCAAGGCTAACAAGTCAAAAGAAAAAAGTCTTTTCTTCATAAATTTCCAAGAATGAGTTTGCAATACAAACCAACATGAGTGTATTGGTATGTTCTATATCCCTACATTTCCTAAGCTTGAGAACTAAAGTAACATTTTTCTAAAGAGAATATCAATATCATTGTTATTAGCCATGTCTACTTGATTTCAGAGCTAGAAGAGTCTTTTTTAACTTAAAAAAAAATCAGCAAAAACTGCAGGCTGCTAAAGAATCTAGTGGATAAAACAAACGAGGTGACTTTTCTACCAAATAAAGAATTTAACAAAGACATTTTTGGATAATGGAAATGTTTTAGATCTGAATTATGATGATGATTAGACAACTATAAAAATTTACTAAAAGTCATTGAATTGTACACTTATAATACTGCTGCTGCTAAGTCGCTTCAGTCGTGTCCGACTCTTTGCGACCCCATGGACTTTCCTCCGCCCATGGGATTTTCCAGGCAAGAATACTGGAGTGGGGTGTCATGGCCTTCTCCAACACTTATAATAATAAGTGAATTTTGTTCTTTTTAAATTACACTTCCATGGGGGGAGAGCAAATTAGCCAAGATGGCGTGTATAGGCTCTCTTGCCCCATGCGCTGTAAATAATGATTATGTAGCAGCTGAGCGCATTTATAGCACTGTGCACGTGTGTCATGAGGGACTCACTTGGTCACGTGTCACTTTGTGCTGTAGGGATATACAAGCTCCACCTAGAAAGTGGGGCATTTATTGCGGTGTCACAGTTGTGTCTCCTGGGTCAGTAGCTAGAGGAGAGAATATGGTGTTTCTACTGCTGTGGCTGCTGCTTCAGCTGGGAGCAATACTGTTATGGCTGATATGCCAGTCAGGAGAGAAACTATGTGTGTTAGGTTATGCTATGCCTGCTGCATTAGCCGGGAGAGAATAAACACGTCTGCAGTTCCTGCGGATCCTTTAGTCCCCTTCCAGCCTCTTAGCTCGCACCTTGCCTACCCTGGGTCCAGTGAACAGTGCACATAGTGAGATACAGCAAGACAATTGGCGTCACGAACAGGATGAAGAGCGATACAACTTCAAAAAAGTTGTTTGTAAAGAGACAATAAACCTTCTCCAAAGAAGGTTTCTCCAATAGATCTTCACTTGGTAATGAATCTCTAATAGCAGAAAAAATTCACTTGTATGACTTTGTATGCTTTGGATACAAAGGAAGGCATATTTGCTGGAGACAATAACTATTTCTAGGAATCATGATATTCAAAAAGAAATGAGAATGAGGCTATTTGCTAAGATTATGTGTTGCCTCCCAAACTTCTTCCACTCACATGAATGTGATATACGCATGGGCTCAGGTAGAAGCCATCACATTTACTCTGAAGTTGTAATACCAGTAACAGAAACAAGAACTTGTGCAGGGCTCTCAATGTGTTTTCCCATTGACAGGCACAGGCAAGCTCACATCTCTGCCTCTAAGCCCAGACTTTCCTTCCAAAGATTGTTTAATGAGTCCATCAGAGCTATTACAACTTAGAAGGCAAAGAAGGTGAGGAAGGGAAGAAATCCCAACAAAATTAAGCCAGGTTGCATTTCTTTAAATTGTTCATAATGAGCCCAGAAAATATATTATTGCCAACATTTATTCTTCCACAGTTTAAGCTATAATGTACTGGGTACTGCTTTTTTAAAAAGTCTAATTTGTAATTTGAGAGATACTTCAAAGAATCATTTAATTGTTCAGTGAGTTCCTCTAAAAATGAAAGTTAGGAATTCAAATATTTTTCCACCCACAAATTTCAAGTGAAAGAAGCATATATAAATATATGAAAAACTTAAATATTAAATGAAAAAGATACAAATGTTCTGTAAAAGATATTTGAGCTGAAATTTACAGAATTAGACTGAGATCTGCCATTCTATCATGGCAGAATATAGAATGAATTCTGCTTTGTTCAGACAGGTAGGAAGAAATTTTTGGGTATAGAGACTATATACAGACTAAAACAGTTGAAAATTTTCGATAGGTTACAACATAGCCCCCAGTTTTTATGTGTTTTGGACAGTTTGGGGCTGTTTTATGGGTCAAAGCAGTCACATTATATTATAGTTTTTTGGTGTTTTTTTTTTTTTTTTTTGTAATTTGAAAAGAGCAAGCAATACACCCTATAGTCATGGTCTAAATAAAAAGTTTCTCAGTGAGATCAATTATAATGTGAGTGGGTGTGTCTTTGGAGTGGGAGTGGGTGTTTCACACATGCAACAATTCTACAACACCAGCTGGGTTCCCCATACATGCTTACATGCATAGTTGCTTCAGTTGTACCCAACTCTTTGTGACTCCCATGGACTATACGCTTCTCTGTTCATGGGATTCTCCAGGCAAGAATACTGGAGTTGGTTTCCATGCCCTCCTCCAGGGCATCTTCCCGACCCATAGATCAAACCCATATCTCTTACGTCTCCTGCATTGGCAGGAGTGTTCTTTACCACTAGAGACCCCTGGGAAGCCTAGGGGCCCTATAATTCAACTCAATTTTAACACTATCCACCCAGAGACAGCATCAGATTCCACTGGTTAAGGGCACAGTCCCTCAAGTCTGCCTCCACTTCAGCTGCCAATTGCTGGTCCAGGTTGTAACTTGTACTTCTGACTGGCCAGATATAACTAAGGCAAAATTACCATGACCACCTCCTTGAGTTTAATCTGTTAGAGAGGCTCACAGACCTCAGCAAAACATTTTACTTGCTAGATTTCTGGCTAATTAAAAAAAGCTATTAACTCTGAATCAGCCACATGGAAGCAGAGGGCAAGTTATGTAGAAAGAGCACAAAGCTTCTGAACTCTTTCCAGGCATGCCACTCTCCTCAAATTTCTACAGGAATACCAAGCTGCTCTCTGAACCTAATCCTTCTGGGTTCAGGTAATGCTAGCCTCATTACCTAGGCAGAACTGATTAAATCTTTGGCCATTGGTGATTGAATTCAATTTCCAACTCACTCCCCTCCTCAGAAGTCACTGGGGTGGGACTAAAAGATTCCAACCCTCCGATCACATCATTGGTTCCTCTGGCAAACAGAACCCATCTTAGATGCTATCTGAAAGTCACCTCTTTAACAAAAGACATCTCCATCCCTCTTCTTAAATAGGAAATTCTAAGAGTTTTAGGACCTCTGTTCCTGGTGGCTCAGATGGTTAAGCGTCTGTCTACAATGCGGGAGACCTGGGTTCGATCGCTGAGTCAGGAAGATCCCCTGGAGAAGGAAATGGCAACCCACTCCAGTACTATTGCCTGGAAAATCCCAAGGACAGAGGAGCCTGATAGGTTACAGTCCATGGGGTCGCAAAGAGTCGGACACGACTGAGTGACTTCACTTCTTCCAAAAACAGGGACAAGGACCAAATATATATTTTTTTCTTATAAATTGCAGTATCACAACTCAAGCTCATAATTATGGATATATTAGGCTGGGTAATTTGTTATTATGGCAAGCTGTTCTATACAATGCAGAATGCATTGCAGCCTCCTTGGTCTCTATCCAGTAAACACCCATAGTATTTCTGCCCCAATTAGACAACCAAAATGTCACAGAAACTGACAAATTCCCCCTGGGAGCAAAATTATCCATAGCTAAAAACCAATGGTCTAAATAATAAGTCCAAATTCTTTAGTCAAAAGATTGCATATGAATTTGGAAAAAAATATGTCTCTCACCATCAAATTACCCAGATAAACTTTAAATCTGTTGATACCAAAACAATGCAAAGTGAGTATCTTGGAAAGTTTAGACATTTGCAAGAAGGAAAGTATCATTAGTTATGTTTTATTGCATCAGCAAACGGCAGCATCAGGAATAGTGAGTGAGGTGAATGAGTCTGTTTTAAACTTTCAAACTAAATAAAAAGAGACTGATTTTTACTACATGGCTGATCTCCATTATGCTAAATAAATTGCCTTTATTATGAAATATTAGCAACGAGTCAAAAGACAAAATCAAAAATCTATACCCAACCAAAGTTTATCACCACATTGACTAAAAAGCCCCACTGTATATACAGATGGTCACTTGATTAATTAAAATGAGGGGAGACATAATGTGCTTATTTTTGAAGAGCAGTGTTTGTTGACAGACATTAAAATTCTCTTCAGTAAACTGAATTAACACTCTGTTCTAACTGCAACCTCTTCACTTTGTTGGTTATGGAAAAATCCACCATTCCAAATGGCGCAAGATGGTTAAACACACAACACCAAACACTGGAAAGGTGAAATAGCAGTTAGAGTCACATATACTCACAGTCTGGGAGAGAATGAAACTCTGTTCCGTGAAGGGCTGAACTGGGGTTGCATTTGAGAGCAGAACAAGCAAGGACTGTGAGGGGAAGGCTTTGAAGTAACAAGAGTGTGGGAGTGGCCCTTGGTTCCCATCTGAGGATGTGATTGGCTTGTTTGAAAAACTCGGGCTGGCGGGGAAGTGAAATCTGTTTCGTTGAGGACTGAGAGGAATACAGCTGTTCTGGCTGATAGAGAATTAGCCAGGTGGGGAGCTTTTCATGCTAAATGGGGCTGTTCATGCACCTAGGGCAAGAACAGGGAATTCATGGTTACCTCTGACAGGTGGAAGTGATGTATGATGCCTTGCTCATCCTGAATGCAAAGAGAAGACCATGTGATAGGTGTATTTTTCCTGTATGAGTTAGCTGTGTTAAACCTTTTCAAACTGAAGTAAATCTAAAAATAATAGACCTGTGATATTTCCAGCATCCTTTCAAGACCTGCCCTGTGTACAGAGCATACTTGAGCACTGAGGGAAGCTATAGAGGAAGAAGGAAACACAGATTTTTTTTTTTTCTTTAAATAGCTTCAGGTCTACACCCTCAGATAATTTTGCATTGATCTCAGTGCTCCTGTGGGGCTTTTCCACACAGATCACCGCGCAAAGGAGAAACTAAGGTGATGCCATGGGTTGCAGTATTTCACACCTGTGCACACGCAGCCCACACGTGATGGTGAACCTTTACACTGTCTCATGCCCTAGAAACAACACAAGGGCAAACCCTTAAATCTGGTCATGTGTGTGAGCTCTGTTGTGCCTTACTCTTTTGCAACCCCCATGGACACTAGCCTGCCAGGCTCCATTGTCCATGGAATTTTCCAGGCAAAAATCCTGCAGTGGGTTACCCTTTCTTACTCCAGGGGTTCTTCCCAACCCAGGGATTAAACCCACGTCTTCTGTATCTCCCACATTGGCAGGCAGATTCTTTACCACGGAGCCACCTGGGAAGCTTGAAATTCAGAGATCAGATGATAACTTTCTGTGAGAACCATGAAACAATAAAGAGTCCCCCACCAAGTAACATTAACATTTTATTTTTTCAAGTGCTTATGTAAAAACCAGGTATCTAATGCAAATCTAAGAAACGCTTTGAGCCAAATATAAACTTGGTGTCAGAGCTCTGGCTTTGAAAACTTTCTCTGATACTTTCTAGCATATGAGCTTAGAAAAGGCTCCTAGTCACCCAGAACCTGTGGTCTTGAGTCTCTAATGGGGTCACTGGGGGCATTACATATGAAAGTAATTAGGACTCTATGGAACAAATGATAGACAATTCTATTTATCTATCCATCCACCCGTCTATATACAGCATACAAAATATTAAGAATCTTGGATTTACAAGAAAATCAATTCGAGTAAAACAGTAAAAATAGGGGCAAAAGCACAAAAGATGCAGTTCTGTATCAGCTGTAGATATCCTGTCAGGGCATGCAAGGGAGGCTTATAAAGGAGGACATAGTTGTTGGTATTGAATTTTGGTCCCCATGTCATGTACAGTATAAGCACTAAATTGCCATGCTCACTTGTAGGTAGAGAAGTTGGCTGAGAGTCCTAAACTTACTCAACATTTAGGGGCCTCTCTACTGCTTTACCATCAACTTTGGGAATTTATCTTATAGCTCTGAATCATAAATCAGAAAGGATGCTGAAACAGTACTTAATTTCCAGTTGGCGTACCAGGAGATTTCATAAGATACTCTTATTGAAAGTAAAAATGTTGAATGGTACTGTTTCTTGAGAATTTCAGATTAATTAAATTAGGACTATTATACAGCCCATAAGTTAAATGAGGTTTTTAAAAATATATATTTTATTTCCTGAAGTGGGAGGTAGGACAGGAGAGGGTGTGTGGGGTATGTGTTTGCCTTTATGGTCGATAGGGAAGTAAAAGCACTCTAGCTGCTAACCATGCTTGCACAAACTTTGATCTTGTCTGATTTTCTCTATAAAGAAGGTTAGAAAATCTGGAACATCAGTAGAAATTGGGTGTCATGTGTGTTACTGATATTTATGAGTCCTCAAATAAATTCTAGAATCTACCCTTGAGTACTGGAAAAATGAATAGTAAATAGAAAGAACCTCAAGTTTTATATCAGCTTCCCAGATGGTGCAGTGGTAAAGAATTCATCTACCAATGCAAGAGATTCAAGATTAACGGGCTCAATCCCTGGTCGGGAAGATACCCTGGCATAGTAACCGGCAACCCACTCCAGTATTCTTACCTGGAAAATTCCATGGACAAAAGAAACTGGTAGGTTACAGTCCATGGAGTTGCAAAGAATCGAACACGACTGAGCACACACACACACACACATGCACAGATTTGTATAACTCATTAACATTTTCAAAGTACTTTCACTATTATCTCATTTGATTATGCCTACCTACTCCAGACTGCACAAAAATAAAGTACCCACTAGTAGATGAGAGGACTAGGTGAGAGGCTCCTGGCAGCCCCACAGCACAGAAGTATCTTATGTACTGCTGGCGCACTGAAAAGCAGCTCTCCTCCTTGTACTCCATCCTGTCAGACCCTGTCATTAAGAGGGTTTAATGGTGATTGCTAGATATCTTGCTTTAGTTCTCGCTTTTTCTTTCCTGAGGCAGCTAGGGAGTCCCAAAGACATCAGCTCAAGGTCACCTGCAGTGTTTCTTCTCCTCCCCCTGCTTAGAGCCCAGTGGAAAACTACAGGGAACAGCAGCTAGTGTGCATGGGCAGCAGTGAAAGAAACAGGATTCTAAAAATCTGCTCTCTTCTCTCTTTGCCCAAATTGTTCAGAGTTAGAGGAATGGTGGAGAGGGCAGAAACTTAAAGAAGGTATGAGAAAAGAGATGAGATGGTTAGACACCATTACTGACTCAATGGGCATGAGTTTGAGCAAGCTCTAGGAGACAGTGAAGGACAGGAAAGCCTTCTGGGCAGCAGCCCATGGGGTCGCAAAGAGTTAGACAAGACTTAGCAACTGAACAACAACAACATGAGAAAGCTGAAATTCTTCCCTTTCTCTAAACCCAGGAATCATTCTTGGCACTCCTGCCAATCAGTACATTAAATAGCTCAAAAGTCATTAGCATAAGCATTTCAACAGAATCTCACTGTGGGTGTTAGAACAGAACATTCACAGCTCTGGAAGACAGCCAACCCTAAGGTCCATACCTTGGGTGTAGCTGTATTTGATCAATATGGTCATCATATCATGCACAGAAGCAATGTTTGT
This sequence comes from Capricornis sumatraensis, assembly GCF_032405125.1. NCBI lineage: Eukaryota > Metazoa > Chordata > Mammalia > Artiodactyla > Bovidae > Capricornis > Capricornis sumatraensis. The sequence goes on along the minus strand of NC_091070.1, from coordinate 27,975,616 downwards.
TGATGAGCTGAATGATTCCAGGTGACAAGATGCCAGCACTCCTCTACCAGCCACTGACCATATTGAACACTTTTATTTATAAACTGTAACATAGACATATACTTTCCCTTTCTATTGAAACAGTCCCAGTGAGCTTTAAGAATCAAAGAAGATACCTTCCCTAAACACACACATATACATACATACACGCATTTAAAGACTTAAGTTTGGGTACCAGGAGAGAGTAGAATCAGGCACAATGGAAAGTAATGTTTGATGTACCCACATGGACTGCAGGAGACAAAAGGCCCAGAAGTTCTAGCTTTTGCTCCTCACACAGTGATCTGGTTTGCTCAGCAACCAGCCAAGTTTTTGCATCTTCTTGAACTCTTTCCCAACTTACATCATTAGCCAGATACAACAAACTTGATCTATTTAGTTCTGACTCTAAAATTTGTAGGAATAAAGAGAGCATTATGATTGTAGGACACTAAATAATAATACAGAGGAAGAGTACATTACATCTTTTGTGAGATACCATTTTAATAAAATTGAAATAAAGGACACACAGCTTTAATTAAATAGCACAGTCAGACAACTATTATTTCAACAACACTCAGAGATGACGCTAGCAATGTTTTTAGTAGCATTAGCTGAAATGTGTGTGTGGGAGACAGAGAGAGTGAGCAAGTGTTCATGGTGGAAAATGAACACAGCCATGTGATATAGTGGAACAGGCATTGGACCTGAAATCAAGATAGCTGAATTTCAATCCCAGCTCCTATGTAATCACAATTAATATACATATAACTTTGGAGAATCACTTACCCTCTCCAATTATTGGTATCTTCATTTCTTGAAGTGAGTGTGGTGCTGATTCTTTTCCAACATCCATTCCAGCTGTAAAATGTCAGTTCTGGTTTGCTTACATTGGGCACATTTTTATTTAATCCAGTTAACTTATGCTTGTTTACCTAGATTAAGCAAACGGATATGACTTGTTTTCAGCAATGTTATAGCAAGCAAAAACTTCCTTGTTGGTTGGGAGTAGAAGCATGCTAAAATAAGATTGAGAATCTAAAGGTTCATACAAGCTTTGTTTTTCATCACACACACTCAGGAGAAAATGTCTCATGGGAGAGAAATTTATGTTCTATCCTCCTCTTAATCTTATATAAATCCATAATATGTTTTATCACATTTTAAAAATTGATGTCTCTGTCTACTACGGTATTACCATCAAATTTGCATGGAGAGAATGTAATATATTGCTGACTGTGTGTGTAAGGAAAGAGGGGGAAAAAGGGGTAAAGAGTGGAGGAAGCATTAATTACTGATATTTTGAGCAGAACGTATGCAGCAACTTTGATATTCCTTTAGTTTTGTGTGATCATCATATCCTTGGCTTCCATACGAGAGCTGACTCCTCTAGAACCTCTGCCCTCTATAAATATACCCTAATGTATCCATACCAAAGAGAAAGCTTTATTTAGTTCTCTCTTAATCAAAATGTTACATTTCAAAGAAAAGAAATAGATATCAATAACTATTCAGTGCTGTTATTAATGTCATAAGTGAACAATACAAAAAAAATAGAGGAAAATAATAGAATGGGAAAGATCTCTTCAAGGAAATTAAAGATATCAAGAGAACATTACACACAAGGATGGGCATGATGAAGGACAGAAATGGTAAGGAGCAGAAGAGATTAACAAGAAGTGACAAGAATACACAGAAGAACTACACGGAAAAGTTCTTAATGCCCAGATAACCAGGATGGTGTGGTCACTCACCTACAGCCAGACATTCTGGAGTATGAAATCAGGTGGGCCTTAGGAAGCATTGTGGAGGTAATGGAATTCACACTGAGCTATTTAAAATCACAAAAGATGATGCTGTTAAAGTGATGCACTCAATATGTCAGCAAATTTGGAAAACTCAGAAGTGGTCACAGGGCAAGAAAAGGTCAGTTTTCATTTCAATCCCAAAGAAGGGCAATGCTAAAGAATGGTCAAACCACCACTCAATTGTACTCATTTCACATGGCAGCAAGGTAATGCTTCAAATCTTTCAAACTAGGCTTCAGCAGTATACGAACTGAGACCTTCCAGATGCACAAGCTAGGTTCAGCAAAGGCAGAGGAACCGGAAATCAAATTGCCAACATTCATTGGATTATAGAGAAAGCAAGTGAATTCCAGAAAAACATCTATTTCTGCATCATTGACTATGCTAAGGCCTTCGGCTGTGTGGACCACAACAGACTGTGGGAAATTCTTAAAGAGATGGAAATAACAGACGACCTTACCTGTCTCCTGAGAAACTTGTATGCAGGTCAAGAAGCAACATTTAGAACCAGATATGGAATGAGTATGTCAAGGCTGTATATTGTCACCTTGCTTATTTAACATATATGCAGATTGTTGCTGCTGTTCAGTTGCCAAGCAGTGTCCAACTCTTTAAAACACCATGAACTGCAGCACGTCACTTCTCTCTTTCTTGCCATCTCCTGGAGTTTGCCCAAGTTCATGTCAATTGAATTGGTGATGCGATCCAACAATCTCATCCTCTGTCACCCTCTTATCCTTCTGCTTTCAAACTTTCCCAGCTTCAGGGTCTTTTCCAGTGAGTCAGCTCTTTGCATCCAGTGGCCAAAGTACTGGAGCTTCAGATTCAGCATCCGTCCTTCCAAAGAGTATTCAAGGTTGATTTCCTTTAAGATTGACTGGTTTGATCTCCTTGCATTCCAAAGGACTCTTTAAGAGTCTTCTCCAGCACAAGAGTTCGAAAGCATCAACTCTTTGGTGCTCTGCCTTCTTTATTGTCCAGCTCTCACATCCGTACATGACTATCGGAAAGACTATAGCCTTGACTATAGGATCCTTTGGCTGCAAAGTGAAGTCCTTGCTTTTAACACACTCTAGTTTTGTCATAGTTTTCCTGCCAAGAAGCAACTGTCTTTTAATTTCATGGGTGCAGTCACCATCCAAAGTGATTTTAGAGCCCAAGAAGAGGAAATCAGTCACTACTTCCACCTTTCTTCCCTTCTATTTGCCATGAAATAATAGGACTGGATGCCATGATCTTGGTTTTTTTTTTTTAATTTATTTTTAAGCTGGCTTTTTCACTCTCCTTCACCCTCATAAGTGAAAGTGAAGTCATTCAGTCGTGTCCGACTCTGTGCAACCCCATGGACTGTAGCCCAACAGGTTCCTCTATCCATGGGATTTTCCAGGCAAGAGTACTGGAGTGGGTTGCCATTTCCTTCTCCAACTCTCATAAAAAGGCTCTTTAGTTTCTCTTCACTTTCTGCCAGAGGGTGGTATCATCTACATGTCTGAGGTTGTTGACATTTCTCCCAGCAATCTTGATTCCAGTCTGTAACTCATTCGGCCTGACATTTCTCATGAGGTGCTCTGCATATAAGTTAAATAAACAGGGTGACAATACATCATGTGAAATGCCAGACTCGATGACTCACAAGCTGGAATCAAGATTGCTGGAAGAAATATCAACAAACTCGTATATGTATATATGTGCTCTAATGGCAGAAAGTGAAGACAAACTAAAGAGCCTCTTGATGAAGGTGAAAGAGGAGAGTGAAAAAGCTGGCTTTAAGTTCAACATTCAAAAAATAAAGATCATGGCATCTGGTCCCATCACTTCATGGCAAATAGGTGGGTAAACATTGCAAACAGTGACAGATTTTATTTTCTGGGCTCCAAAATCACTGTGAATGGTGACTGCAACCATGAAATTAAAAGATGCTTGCTCCTTAAGAGGAAAGCTATCACAGACCTAGACAAGGAATTAAGCAGCAGAGACATCACTTTGTTGACAAAGTTCTGTATAGTCAAAGCCATGGTTTTGCCAGTAGTTGTGTATGGATATGAGAGCTGGAGCATTAAGAATTCTGAGCACCAAAAAACTGATGCTTTTAAATTGCAGTGCCAGAGAAGATTCATAAGAAGCTTTGGATTGTAAGGAAATCAAACCAGCCAACCTAACAGAAATCAACTCTGAATATTCTTTGGAAGGACTGATGCTGAAGCTGAGGCTCCAATACTTTGGCCATCTGATGCAAAAGTTGACTCATAGGAAAAGGTCCTGATGCTGGGAAAGATGTAAGGCAAAAGGAGAAGAGGGCAGCAGAGAATGAGATGGTTAGATAGCATCACCAACTCAATGGACATTACTTTGAGCAAACTCCAGGAGACAGTGGAGGACAGGGAAGCCTGGGGTGCTACAGTTCATGGGGTCACGAAGAGTCACAGACAGCTTAGCAACCGAACAACAACATTCAGTGACCTTAAAAAATGTACCTCTTATCTGGATTTCTTCAATTAGGAAAAAAAAAAGTTGTATTCTCAAATAACAGTCTTTATTATATATTCAACCCTTACCTTTTAATGCTTCAAGGGCTAGTGGCAGAACCATTTATGTATGTTTCCCCAAAATGAAAGTACTCTATTTTTCTGTGTATTATACATTCTACCCTTATGCTTCATAGACTGGGATAAACCTATAATGTTAGGGAAATAATAACATTTTTATTTATTGATAGAATGAAGAAATATTAAGAAATCTCTTAAAAATAAAAATTTCTCCAATATTCTATCTAGATTTTATTTTCTATCTTTCATAAAAAAGATATATCTTCTAATTCAAGCCCACTTACCACTGGGGTTTAAAATTCAGTTTCAGATATGACTCTAATTTTATTACTTCTCCCATTACTACAATTTATCAGAGGAAAGGTATTATAAAAGTTTAAAATAACATTTTAAGCTAATATATTAATATCAAAAGATTTTTCTTTGAACCCACTGCTTCATATGTTTGTAATGTGAAACTTTTCATTTACTAAACTAAATTCAAGACAATAATTTTCAACAAAGACTCAATTCAAACAAGTTCCATAAAATGCACATTTTATTCTGTATCATGAAAAAATATTCACATTTAAATAAAGTGGGGAAAAATGAAAGTTAATCCTCCCTGATGAAATACAGTTTATTGTGCTGAAACCCAGAATTCTTTTGGGTTAGAAACTTCCACCTGCCAATTCACTTTTTAAAAATGATTTTTTTCTTGAGAACAAATCTTAAGTAAAGTGATAATCACCACAAACTTCCCAGAAATAATTAAATTTTGATTACAAGCATTCAAAACATTTTCACACATTCTCTCAGCAATCAGTTATAAGTCAATAGTACATACAAAATGTCTGCATTACACACTGCAATACCTTTAAGTAGAAAAAAAGATCTATTAAACATGAATTAATTTTGAACAGAACAAACTAGTACTGCTTAGCATAGGTATTAAAAACATCACAAGAAGTATTTGCATTATTTCCTTGGCCAATACATAAATCAGTTGTTTCCAGTGAATTAACCTTTATAGATACAGACATTTTTAATATCCCAAATTCCCATTAGTATGGTTGCAGTGGCAAAAACATTTACAAATTTGCAAAAGTGAATTTCCATAGTAACATCAGGGTTTTAGTCAGGAATCTGCAGTATAATATACAAAACACTGCAAATAATGTAAACAAAGTCACTAGAGCATAGAATAGAAAGAAATCTATAGTCTCTGATTTATCATAAATACGCACATTTTACTTTGTTCTGTCTGAGTACCAAGCACTTCTAGGAATCATTGCTTTTCCCATAAACTACAATGGACATTTAGGGTAGAAATAGATCTAAACTGGCTTCCAGTTTCACTGCAGTAATAATCACATTGTTCTTAACATCAAGTTCATGTTTTAGCTGACTTTAACTGTGAATAGAATCTAAGGAGGAAGATGGCTGCTCAGTGCAAGATGGCAGTGCTGCCAATAAGATGGATGGGACAAGACATCAAGACATTTTAACCCTCTTTGAAAAAGAACACTGAGAATCATAACGTGAAAACATTTCTGAAGAGATCAAAAACCAATCTTTGCTACTATTTTTATAAATATGGAATATTTTAAATAAACTTGATTTTAAATGAAAGCACATTGGGCTTTTTTTAATAAACTGGCAATGCATGACTATCATATATTGTTATTAAATACCCAGGTCTATTGAAATGTCTTTGATATGAAATTAAAAATGAATCTCAATCATGATTTTGCATAGTTTGCTAGCTGTTCTTCCTTTTTACCTCAATCATGGTCTCATCTAGAATCTTTCCCATCATACTTTGGTTGGAAAAAGTTGAAGAGCAAATGAGGGATTCATGATACAAACATCTCTGTGACCTAAGTAATCTTTATGTTGCCCTAATCACACACTCCAGTTTCCCAATAGAGAGCCTGACTGTGGAAGGAAGAGGTTAAATTTCATGTCACTGAAGAGGATTTAGCAGAGGAAGATAAATTATTTGGTAGTGAATGACTTAATTTGGTTACTATGAATACTCAGTATAGTTTATTTAGGCAGCAGTGTAGATATTTTCAGCTTGATTGGGCTCATCATTCAACAGCCAGTACATATGCATGAATGAGAGAGTGATCAGATCCTCTTGGTTTTACTCCACGAAGATAGAACCCAACCAGCTAGGTACTTACGGGCCTCGGCTTCTCGGTTAGAGCTAGAGGTTCTAAATGCAATTGATGGGGGAGCACTCATTTATATCTGTATTAAAGCTATGGCACTTGACAAACTTTCACATCACATCCTGTGTTTCATTAAAGGTTCAACGATCTTTTTTTGACAACATAAATCATCTATAAATAAATAAACATCTAAAAGCATCACACAGAGGAAAACACGTTAAGAGGAAGCAACTGTTATTCCCACTCCTCTTTTATTTTCCTCAGTTATAACTCGGCCCAGTTGCACTTTTAGGTCAGCTATTCCTTGAACAAATATATTTAGATGTAGCACAAGTCATGACCTTATTTCTATAGTAACACAGTGATAATGTAAAAGCCAGGGATGAAAGTGAACCAACTATAAAAGCTTTCTGCAGTGTCATCGGGGTCCTCCCCAGTTGTTATGAAAAAGGTAGACTGATCTTTTCTATGGTTACCTCTCACTGTATTATCATCAAAGTGAAAACAAGATGGTTTGGGCCGAGGGTCCCAGAGTATAATGTAATACCTTGCTTTTCCTCCTTATACCAAAACATTAGCTTAAAAACATTTCAAAGGATAGAATAAATAAATCACATTAAGAAAATTAACATTTTTTCCATAAGAGAAAACTATTTAAACTCTCTGAAGTACATCTGTGTCTCTTTTGCTGTCTTGCATACAGGGTTATCGTTACCATCTTTCCAAAGGTTCGATATAGGATACAGGATGCTTGGGGCTGGTACACTGGGATGACCCAGAGGGAGGGTACGGGGAGGGAAGTGGGAAGGGGTTTCAGGATGGGGAACATGTGTACACCTGTGGTGGATTCATGTTGATGTATGGCAAAACCAATATAATATTGTAAAGCAAAAAAAATAATAATAATTAAAAAAAACTCTCTGAATTAAATATACATACAAAAAGTTAATTAAAGTTGGAAATAATACAAATTGCTATTCTAAGCTGAAATAGTTCATTTGGATAATGCATTTAGTAGTGGTTTGGCCAAGAAGCCAACAGTGGTATAATTAAAAAAAGAAAAGATATGCATAATCTACTTAGAACTCAGTGGGTCAAAAGAAATTTTAAAAATAAAATATTCTATAGTCTCATGCAAATACCAATAATAAAAAGTAAGAGAGATTATAGGCAAAAAAAATGGAATATCTTGTTTTTCTTGAATATCATACATTACCTCTTTATATTAAAATAAAGTTGGAAAAAGAAATATTAATACTAGTGACCACAACTTGCTTCTTACTTATAACCACATTTGGCAACTTACCTCTACTGATACCTGTCAATTGTGGGGAGAAATAAAGGAAAAGTTCATTATTAGGATGAGGCACTCTGTGCTTGCAATAGTTATGACTTCAATCTCTGTCATTTATTCTAATCTACTATGGAATTTTAAAAAACTACATTTATATCATAGAATGAAGTTTTAAAAATTATTTTAATTTTAGAAAACTTTTAAGGTATGTGTCTTGAAATATTTGAAATTTGTGGTTGGACTAAATAGCCCTTGCAATGACAGTAGTTTGTAAAATAAAGTTTTCTCTCCAGGGTCTGCCTGCCTGTGTTAAAATCTCAATAGCTATGCTATCCTGACAAGCTTCCTCATCCACTCCCCAGCCATATATACATGATGATTAATGAAAGATTCAGACTTAGCTACCCCTTCTCATTCAGAAGGCTGCACATATTTACACAGAGCAGTCAATAAAAGTAATGTAAAGCAATGTACACCATTAAAACTAAGGGAAGTAAAAAAAAAAAAGAAAAAGAAAAAAATTCTACATAAACTCACCAAAGTTGATCTGATTGTACCTGTAAGCTTTGCCAAAGACCATGCTCACATCTCCATACACTAAACTGCAATCTACATTCTTTGTAGATTTGTTCCAAATGTGAAAATGCAAATCCTGATTTGGACTCCTGTGAAATCATGCAGTCTGGCATGACTATCCTACTTAAAACCTTACTCTGTTTTTCTTCTGATCCTGTAGTCCCCACATATAACTTCTTGGTATGTTTTCTCAGATCAAGATGAGAAGAATTTTCCTATAATGTCAAATTAATATATATCAACCCTCTAAAAAATAATAAATGTCATGCCATACTTGGAAGAGTCTTTATTACTGAAGTTGCTAACAACATTTAGGAAGTACCAGTTTACACTGAGAGCAAGCTGATTGAAACCATTTATTCACATACGCAAATACATATGTAATAAGACTGTGAGTTGGAATGCCACAGGCCCATCACAGTAGATAAAAATATGTTACTGACCACCTAGCAAATAACTCATAAGGATTACAATGCATAGTAAAAAGTCATGGTCAATGATGATCTATCTATCTATCCCTTTAAACTTTCTCTAATACTCCTTGAAAGTTTCAAACATTTATAACTATTCTTCCTTTAACTTGAGATATTGTGTCTGTTTTCAAAATAACACCTAATTCCTAATTTTAATAGCAATTTTAAAATGCTGATTTGATGGAAAGATTAGAAAATCCAGTAAGAGATCTAAATACCTCTTGTAGTACATTAAAACTTCCCCTTTGTTTCTACATGCTTTTGCTGTTTTCTTTGCTCAAAGGGTCATAGCAAATGTAATACAGCAGGTCTGAGTGTATCTCTTAGCTTGCAAGACTGTCTTTGCAGAATGAACAATCATTAAGAAAATGAATCTCATTTTTGAAAATAAATTTTTACATAGTGTAAGTAGCTTCTTTGAGTTATCAACATCACTAATTATAAATTATAACTTTTAAAAACTAAAACACTCTCATTAGGATACAACATGAGTAGTTCTCTAATGTAATTAAAATGGTTTTCCTTTTTTAAAACTGTTCTTTTTCCAGTTCAAGTTACACATTGAAAAACTGGTCATTGGAAAGGATTCTTTCATAGTTAAAAATTTTGGTATAAGAGCATCTACCTACATGGAGACACTATCTTGAGTAAGTCATGATTATTTTCATACAAAAGGTTGAAGATGAAATATACCTTGAATACTCAATTTGTTTATATTTTCTCACAAAATTGAGAATTTCTGCTGAGCTATATGATTAAATAGAATAAGAAAAATCATAATATTTATATATGACTTTTTCTCTTATTTCTCTCTTTTCTAAAAGTTCTTCATTCTTTTCATGTTTGATTAGTAGCTCTATATCCCCAGATAATTTTCAAATCTTATGTTCACACGTCAGTGACCAATAATTATTTAGCCACTTATGTCTTTCGCCACCACCGTCTGACCAGAGAAGTCTTCTCTAAAACCTAGAATATTTAGAAAATACATCTTGGCTGGTCTTCTATGAAAGAAAAAACAAAACAACATGATAATTTGTCTTTAATGTTATTTTCATCAAAGAGGAAGATGATTTTCCACTGACCTAATATTATCTTGATATAAGAAGAGGACAGTTCTTATGAATTACTGATTGGGAAACGGAAGCCCAGATATACTAAAAAACAGCTAACCTGCCCATAGTTACTGTGATTATGGCAAAGACACAGATTCTGAATCCAAGACAGAGCTCAGATAGTCATCCTAGGATTGAATTCTAGTTTTCCAAAAAGATGTTCTTTCTCCTCTCCCTTTCCATCTAGACCACAAGAGAAATACTCTTATACATAAAGTATGAAACACAACACATGATTACAAATATTCCTATTTTAAAGTTATCCATGTATGGTATGTACATTCTAGACAAATTCTCTGATTACCTACGTGAAATTTTGGAAAGGAGACATAAAATTAATTAAAAGATAAAAATTTTACAAGATAGTTGAATTTATTAGGGATACGACAAATAATTTCACTAGTATCAGCCACTGCATACTTCATAAACAATCATTGCTCTGAAGGCTAATTTAAAAATAAAGCTATCTAAAAGAATTTAATTATTTAAACTAGAACAGGTGAACCAAATCTCCTTAAAGTTAAGGACAGAAAACTGAGATTTTCATTTAGGCTCCAATAAGATTAGCTTTCAAAATGCACTTTAGTTAGTGGTCATAATTAATATTCCTATTAAAGTGCTGGGTACTCTAGGAATATATATTTGTTCTTAGGAATAATTTTAAACTCCAAACTTTCTAAATCTCTTGCTCTGATCTACATAATTTTTTTAACTGAATATTTAGGACATTTGTGTTGCTGTTGTTGTTCAGTTGGTAAGTCATGTCCAACTCTTTCCGACCCCATAGATCAAAGCCAGAGAATTAGAACGGACATTTGTACTGCTATACTTAATGTAAGATGAAACCTGTGTCATAACAAAAAAAAATTCCATTTTAACAATGAAGTCTGTGTCTCTATTCAACATCTATGCCCAGACCATTCTAAAGACTGTTTATGTCAATGTGGTACATGAACTGTTTTGAAATTGTCATCTGCCTTTTGTGTTCCTGCCTGCCTTTATCATAAGCTCCTCTATTTACTAGGTCAATGTAGTGCAATAATATCCTAATGTAGACTGATAAAACTTGTCATCCTGATATGCAGCTCACATTTTGTTTTTGTTTGACTTCTGCTATCATGTTGCAACCACCTGTCCCGGGTACAGCATCTGATCTTAGACATTATCATAGAAGAATATTGAAGATGTGTAAGTTGCTTTGGAAAATGTTCCAATTTTAAATACATATCTATTTACTCCTATTATTACATTGTTCAGAAAGATATAATAAAAAAATTTCTTTTGGATGCACCAAGAGCATCTATACAGTGTAAGAATAAAACATGCAGTCCTCTGGTCCCCTAAAAGAGAACCTACTGTCTATGTGCTGGTTGAGGCAACACAGAACATGATTGTATCATTATTGGACATATTAAAGTAAGCGATCACCCTTTACCCAAGTCTGAGTAAGTCTGACTGGAAAGAGTTGTGGAATCTGGGAACCTATAAGATTACTCTATATACAATGTTTGCTGAACACATGCATTTCTGCTGAAAACAGCAGAGTGTATTCAGCGCCACATCACGTCATGCACACAGGAACAGGGGTGGCTGGAAAGAATACTGTGATAACTGCACCGTAAATAAGCAACTTATACTCTTCCCTCCTTTGTACTAAAGTAGTTTTAAGCCATATTTTTCTTTTCCCAATACATGAACATCAATATTGTAGGTCAATTAGATGAAGTCAATGTTAGAACACAGTAAATATTAGCAATGCTAATAAGCAAAGGCAACTACAGACCACTCTGATGTTTCAGTTACTCATCTTTTTACACCAACCGTTATTTCTGAAGCACATGGCTAAAGTTAAACTAACCATTTCTGTACTCAGATTATTTTTTACCACTCACTTTTGAAAGCTTAGGCAAGTTTGTCTCAGACATGGTTAAATAGAAAATACCCTGAAATTCAATAAATATCAGAGGTCAAGGAAAAGTACCATCCTCATCATGAAAGCAGTGGAGTCCCACTTTCAACATTGACTTCTTACACCATGATTATTTCATTGTCCTGTGCCTATGGTAGGTAGTTATTGTAGCATAGCATGAAGACATGCTACCCTGAAAACTTCCATTATGAGTAATGGAAGTTATGGGCACAAAAATAGGAAAATGGAACCCATGGCACATAACATCTGTCCTGAAATTCCTGGATTAAAGAGGCACATCTTGTGGGCATGTGAAGAAGCTCTAGTAGAAATTCTAAAATATCAACTGTTTACAAATCACTTTGCTTTATACTTCTCCAGGCGGATGGTTGTAACTTGTCTTTTAGTTCTGTTGTTTTTGTTTGGGGATCCTGGGAGATAGTTTTAAAAGCTCATAAAAATGGGTACAATACATCAAAATATCTCTTTTGATTTTGCTATCATCTCATGTATGCTAATATATATGTACAGATGGTCCAATAATATACAAATTACTGTTATATATTTTCAACTCAATGCAAACATTAACTGCCCTGCCTCCACTATTAAACATCATTCATGCACCAATTTAAAAGTATGCCTCTCTGATCAACTTTACAAAATAAACTTTAGTCAAAAGAAATAAACTTTCCTAAGTTCTTACAAATGAATGTGCATTTTATTCTCAATACATAGCATTTGAGAGTGTAGCTATACATGATCTTTTGTAACTTTTTTTTTAGTTGATAATAGGCACTTTCTAAGAAGAGGATTTGTGGCCCCAAAGACATTTGGTCTTTAGTACCCTCCTTTCATAAGCAGATCTGCCTGAGCCTTAGTAGTCTATTGTATCAACTCAGCAGAAGTCCAGCAGTAGAACTGTGTGCAAAAAAAGCTTTAGAAAATTGTAACTAGAATATTATAGAAAAGCAGTTGTCTGAGTTGAACAACTTAACATCTACTTTTTAGTGTTTTGGTTTTTTCTTCCTAACCACATTTCACGTAGTACCTCTACAAGCACTAAGAATCGGGTGTGAACAATTCTGTACCTGTGTTTCATTCTTTCTAAGTCACAAATATGCTACAAAACTTATCTTTTTTATATTCTTTGTTGTTTTATGTCATTCTAGTTAAATTTTGTATATGTTAAATATTGTTTGCTTGATTTTCTTTTGCTAAGAACCTTTCAAGTTCATCTTTGACCAAGTTTAAAAAAAAACAAATTTAGAACATTCATCACCTTTGGAAAATCAGGATCTCTAACATAAATTGTTAAAAAGACCCTTTTACCCTGTGGTGCAGTATTTCTATAATAATATACACTATATTAATAGTTCAGTATTTATGGGGTTGAAAAACATGAGCTTATAAGATGGTGGCTGTTATCCAAGATGAAGGGAGTAGGGATATCCTTACATAAGAGTTAATGATTACTATCTAAGTGAATGTTAAACAAGGAAAGGTACAGTTGAGCAAAAATGCAATTCATGCACAAACCCCAGAGTAATAAGTTCCATATCCCACGTCGATGTCTGACTGACGCAACAAAACAGTTATTTCAATGGAGCAAATACTGCCTGTTGTGGAAAATAACCTAACACTATATTACAGAAAAATATCCTATGGAATGAAATCATAAAATGGCACTAATAGTTTAAAAGGTTGAATGATTCCTTGGCATTAATTTATACTTTTAACTTAACAGAAGAGTGAGGAAATGACAGATCAGTATACTCAGCCTGAGATCAAATTTGTCATGGCAACATTGGCAGGTTGGACCCTGATTCTTCAACTATTACACTGCCTTGGTTAACAAAAATCATACTTTAAAAATTACAGAATAGAGATTATAAATAAATGTCAATTGTGCATGCAGTCAACTGCATAATATACAAGCAATATCTATGTTTTTAATAATTATCTTCTTTGGCAGGCCAGAATCCAGCTGGACATGCAATATTTACACATCAAAATCCATATTGTGTTCATCATATTGAAAGCAAGTGAAAATATATATATGTATATACTGTATATATACACATATGTATATAGATGTATATACTGTTTTTAATATATTAACAAATATATACGTATATATATATTAAAAGTGGATTTCATCTTTGTCAGATTCAGGTGACTCAGGCCTTGAAACACTAAAAATATCCTGACAGGGTATTTGAGGAGGTACTTGGAGAGGCATTTGGGATTTTGGAGAAGAGATTGGGGGTGCACTTTTCTCTGAGAGTATTTTTAAGATTTCTGCCACCTGCTTCTCCAGGGCAGTCATTCTGCAGCTTAGCAGCTGAATGTCCTCTTTGAGTTCATGTTTGACTTCCTGCAGTGTGGTCTGTAAGGCCTGCTCCGGGATGGGATAAAAGGGGTGTTTGGCATCAGCCTGGATGGGGCTGTGCTCTAATGGACTTCGTGCCTCCCCAGCCTTATCCAAACGAAGGTCACTTTTTGTAATCCCACTGTCACAGGAATCCGTTTTCCTTAATGGGTTTTTGGTCACACTGTTCTCTGAGTCACTGCCCTTGGGGTCCTCGGACAATAGCCCCATCGACTCAGCTTTAGTGACGTTATTCCAGTCTTCCTTCTTCTCCTCATGGGCTCCCATATTGTTCTTGAGTCGCAGCCACCCTTTCCCATTTCCATTCTTCATTCTTATGGGGCTGTTGACTTTGAGGCATTTGGGGTCAGCGCCACCACTGGGCTTGAGTTCCATGGCATCGCGGTTGTTTTGCTTGAGGGACTCGCTGGTTTTCACGTAGGCCAGAGACGTCTGAATGGGCGTGATCTGTGACACGGTGACCACGCTGGTGCCGGTGATGGGCGCTCCATTCTGTAAGGAGCGGCTTTCTACCTGCAGCTGGTTCCGCTCGGGGTCGCTCTGCGTTGACCCCTGATTCCGCAGCTCCTTCTGCTGCTTGAATTTCTGGAAGAGCTTTCTTACCGGATGGTCCACCGGGATGCTGAGGGTGACCTCATTCTTTTGCCTGAGGCGCTCCTCCTCTTCTTTCTTCACATCACTGATTTTGCGGAAAATGATCTGTGGAGGGGCAGAAAGATTAAAAACTTGACTATAAAAACAGATGACTTTATACTTGTGTGACAAGATACCAGGTGTATTTTGTTTTCCAAAGGAAACTCTTGCAGATAGGGCAAGCCAGACCACTTCTGAAGGGAAAAATAGTCCAGTGCCAGTTAACAGGTACAATACACTTGAAATCAGACATAGAAACACTGACTAAGCTTGCTCAGCTCATTTTGTCCCACTTCCTTGCATATCAGAGGGGGAATGTAGTAAAGAAACAACTAAATAGAGCTATTTACTTTCTTGTTCACATTCTCATTTCACAAAAAATATACAAATACATAAATGTAAACATCTACTAACCTGTTAGTACATATGTATATGCATATATGTATACATGCATGTGCAAGAAAACATATTTATCTCTTTGCAATATATCACTATTTTCTGTAAGTTTTTCTTTTTTCTTTTAGATCATATTATTATTCAAACCCATTCTAAATGTCACCCTCTGTTTAGAGGTCAAATAATAAGAGTTCTAAGCTATAAAAATACTGAAAAGTTAGGCAGTCTACCGACAGCAGTGTGAGTTGGGTAGAAGGAGGGATTAAATTTATATATGTGGCTCTGAGGCCAGAACAAGGATTTATATATAGAAGCTTCGGGAAGGTAAATACCAGGTCAGTATACAAACTTCATTTCAAACTACTATGCATTAACGGATTACACTGCCTCAAAAACTCATGAAACTCACACCCCGAAATATTTGAACAGAAATAAGAATGTTGTCCATGTAATACTTTCACTGAGTAGGAGGCTGGACTCTTCAAATTCCAATATTTAAAAAATTCAAATGTAAAGTTAAATACATAGTACATGCAGGATTAGATGAGCACTCACAAATAAGTAAGCATGCTGTTGCTAAGTCGCTTCAGTCGTGTCCAGCTCTGTGTGACCCCAGAGACGGCAGCCCACCAGGCTCCCCCATCCCTGGGATTCTCCAGGCAAGAACACTGGAGTGGGTTGCCATTTCCTTCTCCAGTGCATGAAAGTGAAAAGTGAAAGTGAAGTCGCTCAGTTGTGTCTGACTCTCAGCAACCCCATGGGCTGCAGCCTACCAGGCTCCTCCATCCATGGGATTTTCCAGGCAAGAGTACTGGAGTGGGTTGCTATTGCCTTCTCCGATAAGTAAGCATAGATTTTATTAAAAATGGATTTTGAAAATAATACTGTGAAGAAGTTACAATTCCATCAAGAAAAATATAAAAGACTGACTATGTAAGAAATTATTACCATTTATATTATCAGAGTCAGAGGTGAATTTGGAAAGTGCGAGATTTTTTTACTCAGTCTTCTAAAGAACAAAATAACTACAGATGAGGGTTATAAGGAATATTCACAAGGGAGTTATATTAATGTGCTTTCAGAATCAGATAATTCTATGATGCTAGCAAAATTACTTGCCTCCATCACCCTCTCTTATCAAGCTGTTGGTTGGATTAGAAATACATGTGACGTATATAGTCTCTCTCATGTAATAGACTCTCAAAATATGTTGATTATCTTCCTTGAACTCTCATAAAACACTTTCTGTTTGAAACCATTTTCATCACCTCTGTCTCTGTATAGTCATTGATCTCATGCTAGAACCAATACTAGTAATGATCACTGTAAACAGAGAAGTCAGGGAGAAGCAATTCTCCCTATAAAAGCACATTTTCTAAATTGATATTGATGCACTAAATATAGCTTATCAAGAAGTAATAATTTATATTTTAAAATAAATATTCTCTAAATTCAGTAACTGACTATAAAGACCAGCACATTTTCCCTTCTCTACTAGTACATGAAATGGATCTTTTTGAAAAATGTAATTCTAATCTCTTTAGCCTGACATCAAAGCTCCAGCAGTTTAATAAGAAGTCTTTCAAAGGGTTGACATGTTTCTCATGCTTCCTAGGTAAATAAGGCTTGTGCTAAACTTCAAGATATTAACACTTTTTGAGACCAGACAAATCCAAACATGGAAATGAAGGTACTCTATTCCTGGATCATTCCCTTTTGCTGTAAAGGCAGTTACTTTGATTCTATGAACTGACATAAAGGGACTAATGGAAATGGTGGGTCACATCCTTCTTCCCACTGGACTCCAGCCTTGTTTGCTTTTAAATGTAGTTAGTTAGCCTTGAAAAGACACAGCCCTGGTGAGGGGTGGTAACTGAGGTTACCCTTCACATTTTGGGGGTGGGGAAATGCATCTATGTCAAATGAACAGTGGAGGAAAGCAAGTGCTTGGTGCACAGGGATGTCAGATAAAATATAAGACATCCATGCAATATTTAGGACACACTAAACAATCATACATTATTTATCTGAATGGGATAAATTTATACTGCCATGTGAGGTTCACAGATGAAAGATTTGGAGTTAGTGGAGACTGAGAATCTGTGGGCATCTTAGGCTATACCTTCATGCTTTAAATTTTCAATAGAATGGCTAATAATTGCTTCTAATTATTGTGTGCTTACCAAATTTGGGATGCTTTGTGAATTAAGGATGTAATATGCCCAAGTAAAACATCAGTTAAAAAAAAAAAAAAAAAGCCTTCTTTCTCCAGTTTCCCTTACCAGCCAGGCCCTCTCCATCAACCAAAAAACAACAAAGGCCTTTGACACTGCGACCATTAAGTGGAGAACAAAGACTCCTAATGCCATACTCCTGAGTACAAGGGGAGTTCTGCGACAGGGCCAGGGACATCAAGGGACAAATGAAATAGAACTGGGTTGGCATAGTTTGTCACCAAAAAGATGTAAAAGCAAATGAGAAAAAAGAAAGAATGAGGTTTTGTACATGAAAAACAGAATCTGAAGAATTCATACTTGGATTTAATCAACTATTTAGCATAAACAGACTTGTAAGTCAGAGCTCACTTAAAAAAAAAACAACAACTTTTAAATTGAATGGAGTTTCCTGAACGAGACTAAATTTATCTATTTTGACTGTAGAACAGAAATTATGACTTACTCAAAAATACTTGTAAAAATACTTATAAAAAAAGGTTACTTCTACACGCGTATTATCTCATTTAACTGTCATTACTCTTCTATGAGATAGGTCCAGAAAAGAAGACTGAAGCACAAAAAGTTTGAATGGTTTGCAGTAGGTCACACAGCTAGTAAATGGCCAGGATACAAATCCATGGGGTCAGATTCCAAACAGTTAACCATTACAGTCTAATGCAGTTCTTCAGGATAACTTTGACACCACCTCCTGGACCTGTGAAAACCCAGACAGGTGAATGGATGAAGTAGGGAGTGATACAGCAGTTTAACATCCAAAAGGTAACCCTTCACAGCGCATTTGTCATGATGAACCATCCCTCAAAGTGGAGAAATTTAATAAACTGTTGAAGCTCTGTGCTTGTTGAATAAGTAGAGTTGACAAACACTTGCTGAGTAGAATCAAGTTCAGATTTTTAACCCACAGATCAATCTTTAAAGAACTTGAGTAAGAATCCTTGAACTGTAAGAATAGAATAATATCCATTAGAATGTATTTTCTAGCTGATGACAAAGCAAAACTGTCCTAACGCGAGGTACGAGAATATAGGCCCTGAAATTAAAAAAAAAATTACAGAGGTGTCACAACCAGTTGGCCTATGTCTTACGTGCAAAGCCTGATAGACTTTGCTATCACTTATAAAAAATGTGTTATATAACAAATAAGAAAATAAAATCACCATATTTCAAAAACACTAAATGTAGTAACATTAAATATAATAAATGCTCATAGTTTGAAGATAATTTTATGACTCTAAACCCCAACTTTGTATAACAACATGTTTTTATTATGAAGAAGACATTTCGTCATAAAAAAAGGATGAAAATTATTCTACATTACCATTACAAGCATGAACATTCTCATATAAATTTATCTCATATAAATTATCCAATCTTTCCTTCTAGAGAAGTGCTTCTTACCTTTAATGTTTTAATCATGTAGAATAAAATGGTTTAAATTCATAAGGAAGAGGAAGATTGATAATTTTTAGTTAGCTGAACCTTCAAAAAATAGTGTGTTTTTATTTTAGATTAAAATAATCTGCAGGCTACTTTTTGGCATTGAAAGAATCTTCAAATAATAATAATAAGAGTTTTCATTATCCAATTGATTCTTACATAGGCAATGCGTCATACAGGAAGTAAAAAATTTCCTATTAATTCAATACATAAGCTATATACATTAATTCTGCTAAATGATAACATAAAATTATGATTATTTTTCATTAGAAAACAAAGATTAAAAATAAAATCCCCCAAAACATTATTTTAAAAAATAATTAAAGGATCTGAGTGAAGTTCAGAGGAGATCAACTTATATAAGAATTAAATCATGTAAAGAAACAATTTGGATTAAAATAAATCAGCTTTTAAAAATGCAATATTTACTTTTTTCTTTAGGAACCTTTAGCAAGAGGTTCCTACAGCCTCTTGCACCGTGTCTATCTTTTGCTGAATGGCAAGTCAAATTGCTAATAAACACTAAAAAATTAAGGACAGAATTAGAAAAGAAAAATCACAAATCAGAATATGATTAGAGCCACACATTTAGTGGTAGAATGCACAATAGCCGGTACTGTTTCTATGAGTAAAGGGGTTTATTTCATTTAAGCTTTTCTTCTCCTTGCTTCATTATGTTCTGTGGAGCCCATGCTGGAAGGTTTAATTTATTTAAATGATAAAAGCTTCTTAAACTTGACAGGGAACATGGCCAACTGAGCTTTCCATTTCAAAAGTAGGACATTTGATAATAAAAGGGATATCAAAATTGAATAATTTGAATGTGTACTGAACTTTGAAATCTAATAAAAGCAAGGGGAAAAAAAGGGTTAGAATCATTTATTTAATGACATGCATTTAGTATTATGTAATTTGGAGGATAGTGCTATACTCTCTGAAATGGCTCATCACTTCCCAGATCTGTGAATCTACAGAATTGACTAGGAATTTATAGCTATTTATACAATCAAACACTAGCTCCAGATTACCTGACTCTCTTTAAGGACTTAGTTGTTTTGGTGCTTTGGTTCCTTTTACTGTTTCTATAAACTTAGTCACTAATTCTAACTCTAGTCTTTTCAACCATTCCAACCTGAACTAATACAACAAAGAAGTACTTAGCAATCACTATTGTGTATATATCAGATGCTACAAACTTTTTTTAACAAAGGCTGCAGTGACAGAGCTGTAGGAGGTGACCATGTGTGACTGAAGGATAACAATGATACACCATACTCTGATTTGAAATATGGCTCCCTTGCTTCATTCAACCATTCATAGGCTCTTCCAGGGCAAAGAATGTGTTACAGATCTAGTTCAGCCTCTTAGGTCCTAAATGAGCTTTGAGGAATTAATTAATTAAGTGATTAATACAAAGAAAAAGGAAGGAAAGGAGGTGAGTAGAAAGGAAGAAGTAAGGAAATGAGAGAAAAAGAAAATTGTTTGATTTTGTTAATGTGTTGGGAAATACAAATAGGTGTGGTTCGTATGATGCAAATGCAGGACATTCTCGGAGAAGGCAATGGCACCCCACTCCAGTACTCTTGCCTGGAAAATCCCATGGATGGAAGACCCTGGTGGGCTGCAGTCCATGGGGTCGCTAAAGTTGGTCGGATACGCCTGAGCAACTTCACTTTCACTTTTCACTTTCATGCATTGGAGAAGGAAATGGCAACCCACTCCAGTGTTCTTGCCTGGAGAATCCCAGGGACGGGGGAGCCTGGTGGGCTGCCATCTATGGGGTCGCACAGAGTCGGACACGACTGAAGTGACTTAGCAGCAGCAGCAGCAGCAGGACATTCTAGAATTAACTGTTAAAATCACACATTTCTATTACTAAAGTTTTTTCATTAAAAAAATATAAAAGAAGGAAGCCAAAGTCTTCAAAACCAAGAATATAGCTAGTCCAAGGTAAAACTGGCAAAGTTTAGACTCTGTCTCAAATATTGCAATAATCCATGATTTGTCTTCCCCGTCTCAGTTTCTACCTTTATTTCCCTTTTTTCCATTCTTTTCTATTATATATCAAATATGATAGTGTCCCACAGACAAAAATCACAGAGTAAAATCAGAACTCTTTAATGCAGTCAGCAAGCCTACAGTGGTTAGTTAACCTTCCTTTCCAACTTCTGTTTTCCTTCACTCTCACTTGACCTTCACACACCAGCTACTGAATCAATTTGAGATCTAGAGTCTAACACTGCACATAGTGTTCTCTCTCCTCCTCCTCACCTGCTGGGGAGCTCCTATTTATCCTTTAATCCTCAGCTCACTCTGCTCTTCTTTATGAGGCAGGACCAGCTAAACAATGTGCTTAATGTGCTTTTTTTTTTTTTTTTAGTTGCTCAGTCATGTCCAACTCTGTGACTCCATTGAATGTAGCCCACCAGGCTCCTCTGTCCACATGGATTCTCCAGGCAAGAATACTGGAGTGAGTTTCCATGGCCTCCTCCAGGGGATCAACCCAGGGATTGAGCCCAGGTCTCCTGCATTACAGGCATATTCTTTACCATCTGAGCCAACAGGAAAGCCTGGCTATACAATATGTAAGGCCAAATATAACACAAAAATTCAGGGCCTCTAATATCATACTTAATGGTAAAATACTGAAAGCTCTTTCAAGAGTTCAGGAAAGAGACAGGTACGTACCATCTTGTCAATCCTATTCATCACTGTGCTAAAGCGAATAGTCAGGGAAATTGTCAAGAAAATGAAATAAAAGACATCCAGAGTGAAGAAGAATTTAAACCATCTCTATTTGGAGATGACATGATTAGGTACACAGAAAATCCTAAGGAATCCACATACAATTATGCATGCACGCACACACACACAAACATACAGCCAAAAAATCTAGTAGAGCTAATAAAGGACTTCAGCAAAAATGCAGGATACAAAATCGATAAAATGTTAGTTGTATTTCTATACTAGTAATGAATGATCTAAAAATAAAGCTAAGAAAATAATGTCAGAAGACAGCATCAAAGAAAATAGAATACTTAGGAAAAATTTTAACAAAAGAAACACAGGACTTAAACACAAAAACTATAAAACATTGTTCAAATAAACTAAAGATCCAAATCAATAGATATTCATGTTTATAAATTGAAAGAATAAGTATTGTTAGCATGACCTTATCCCCCAAATTCATCTGTAGATTTTATTCCTAAATTAATCAGGAATTAAAATAAAAACTTTATTTTTCAGGAATTGACAAGCTGACCCTAAAATATAGGTGGAAATGTGAGGGACCCAGAATATCTAAAAATATAAAAATATAAGAATGTAGTTGGCGGATTCATACTTTCCAGTTTAAAATTTTATTCCAAAGCTTTAGTAATCAAGACAATGTGGTACTGGCATAAGGACAGACATATACATCAATGGAATAGACTAAGAGTCTAAAAATAAACCTATGCATTTATGGTCAATTGCTTTTTGACAAGAATGCCAAGAGGATTCAATTAGGAAAGATTAACCTTTTCAACAAATGGTGCTGGAGCAACTGCATGTTCACAAAAAAGAAAAATAGATAGATAGATAGACAGAGATGCCAGTCTCATACCATACAGAAAATTCAACTACAAAATGTATCAAAGACTAAAATGTATCAAAGACTTAAATGTATCAAAGACTTAAATGTAAGACCTAAAACCATAAAATTCCTAGAAAGAACCCAAGGCATAAATTGTAGTGACCTTGAATTAGGCAAAGCTTTCTTAGACACCTAAATCTCAAGCCATCAGAAATATTAAATAATTTGGACTTAACTAAACTTTAAAACTTAATCATAAAAAAGAATGAAATAATACCATTTGCAGCAATATGGATGGACCTAGAGATTATCATGCTAAGTAATTCAGAGAGAAAGACAAATGTAATAACACTTATATATGAAATCTGAAAAAGCTTTCACAAATGAACTTATATACAAAAGAGAAATAGGCCAATAGAAATAGAAAACGAACTTATGCTTACCAGAAGAGAATCAGTAAGGGGGAGGGATCAATTAATAATGAAAGTCACTTTGCTTTACACTTGAAACTAATACAACACTGTAAATCAACTGTACTTCAATAAAAATAGACAAAAATACTCAAATAATTAGAAAAGATATTTACCCAAAGATGCTACACAAATTATCAACTGGCGCATGAAAAGGCGCTCAGCATCATTAGTCATTAGGGAAATGCAAGCCAAAACCACAATTTCACATCCTCTAGGATGGCTATAATAAAAAGATAACAAGTATTATTGATAGCAGGAAATACCAAGTGTTGGGAGGATGTAGAGTAACTGTAACCCTCGTACACTGCTGGTGCAAACATAAAAATGCCTCTGTGGAAAACAGCTTGTCAGTTTCTCAAAAATGTGACACAGAGTAGCCATACAACCCAGCAATTCCACTGCTGCTGCTACTGCTGCTAAGTCGCTTCAGTCATGTCTGACTGTGCGACCCCAGAGACGGCAGCCCATCAGGCTCCCCCGTGCCTGGGATTCTCCGGGCAAGAACACTGGAGTGGGTTGCCATTTCCTTCTCCAATGCATGAAAGTGAAAAGTGAAAGTGAAGCCGCTCAGTCGTGTCCAACTCTTAGCGACCCCACAGACTGTAGTCCATCAGGCTCCTCCATCCATGGGATTTTCCAGGCAAGAGTACTGGAGGGGGGTGCCATTGCCTTCTCCCAAGCAATTCCACTAGTAGGTATATATCCAAGAAAAATAAAAATGTAGTGATGCAAAAACTTGTACATGAATGTTCATAGTGGCATTATTCATGATAGCCAAAAAGTAGAAACAATCCAAACATCTAATATTGAATGAATCAGCAAACAAAATGTGGTATACTCATACAAAAAATACTACCTAGGCATAAAAGGAAACAAAGTACTGATCCATGTGACACCTTGAAAATATTACCCCAAGTGCAAGAAGCCTGATACACAGTGTCATGGATTGTATGATTTCACTTATATAAAATGTTTAATATAGGCAAATTTAGTCAGGAAGTTATGTTTTCCAAAGTTTAGGGGATATGGGAAATGCGGAATGAGTACTAGCAAGTGTGAGATTTCTTTTGAGGGTAATGAAAATATTCTGGAGTTAGATAGTGGTGATGGTTGCACAATTTTGTGAATGTACTAAAAATCACTGAACTGTCTCCTTTAAAATGGTGAAATGTATGATGCATGAATTATATCACTAAAAAAAAAGCAGGTCTCCTTGTTCAAAATGATGAAGACTTTCAAGATAGCAGCAACAGAGTATTCAACCAAGATCAGGGCTCTTCGCCTGAGAGCAAAGTCTTAAGGCTGGGCATCCAGGAAGCCACCATGCTGGGAGACTTTCACTCACTGCCCCTGGGTAGAACTGGTCCTGTCCTATTCTGCATCCTCAGGGCATTTATTTTATGACACATGAATGGTGGGATACAGAAGCAAATAAGATAATCATTCACACTGTATTTATTAAACACTTACCATGTTTCAAGCCCTGTTTAAGAGTTATGTATATATCAAAACAAAACAAAACCTCTTAACTACTCCATAGAATGTCAGGTGATGTGGGCTACAAAGAAAAAGAAAGAGTATCAGGACCTAGAGAAGGCAAAGTGGTTGGATCTCTATTGGGAAGTGATATTGGAGCAAAGACAGTCATGGAATGAAGAAGCTGGCCATGCAGACGGCCATGGGGACAGGGGGAACCCGAGCTGAGAGTGTCTGCATGTTTGACGAACAGTGAGGAAGACAGAGCAGCTGGCATTTAGTAACCATGGGGAGAATTACTGCCGAGGAGGTTAGAGAGGAGGCCATGGACTTCGGTTTTTAAATGTGAGGAGACGCCATGGGAGACTTTGGAGCAGAGGGTCTCACTTTCACTCTGAAAGGATAGCTCAGGCTGTTGTGGGAAAAATAAATTATATAATCAGAAGGACAAGAAGAAGATACCAGTTAGGAAGCTTTTTGGGTAACTCTGCTGAGACATCATGTTTGACTAAGACAGGAGAGATAGAAATGCAGGTAGTGACAAGTGGTCAAATTCTGAATTTATTTTGCCAGTAAGACTAATGGAGTTTGCAGATGTACTGGATAAACAATCTTAGAAATATAAAAAAAAATTTAAAGTCTCTCTTTAGGCTACACAAAAGTATAAATAGCAGTACCATTTTCTGATGGTGAAACCTGATATGGTGTCCTGTAAACTAGAAAGACAAGTTATCTGTCCCCCAATACACACACACACACACACACACACACACATACACACACACACACACACACAGATGCATATATACATACATGCATATATAAACATGTGCACAATGTATCAAAGTGGAATAAAAGCAGTATAATTGACTTAGCACTCCCATTAAAGGCTGTAGGGAATCACGGCTGAGAGGCTCAGCCATCACTGGTCCACAGCAATGATGAGATCTGCCAGGCAGGCACTGTGATGCCCCTCTGCCCCAGTAGTGGGGTAAAGTCCTTTATTAGTTTCTCAGTCTGCTCTTTGGGATAAGTTCTGTCATCCACTGTTCTCTGTGGCTCATGATTCCTTTTCTTTGGATGCTCATTTTTGTCCATTTCCCTCTACAGTTCAAACCTGTTATCAGGGTTGGAAATTTTATCCTATTTCAAGATTGTAGAGCTTCCTCAGCTTCTTCCCGCCTGCAGATCAGGGGCCTGAGGTTTGGTTTTGAGCTCACATTAGAAACAAAAAAATGATTTTTTAAGACCAAGCTTAAGAGTGAAGGCAGGAGCAGAAGGAGACAACAGAGGATGAGATGGTTGGATGGCATCACCGACTCAATGGACATGAGTTTGGGTAAACTCCGTGAGTTGGTGATGGACAGGGAGGCCTGGCGTGCTGTAGTTCATGGGGTTGCAAAGAGTCAGACACAACTGAGTGACTGAACTGAACTCAACTGATGGTTTCTTTGGCCATATAATTATCTTTAAAAAATTAGCTTCTGATCTGTTTATAGTCGATTCCATATTCCTGCAACCTCACAAAAAGGTATTTCCTAGATACAGTTCTCAAGTCTGGTTTAATCCTTTACTTTCTTGGCACCAGCCTCTGTTACTCTCAGTCTCTGCCTCTGTCTCCTTCTCCATGATGGAAACTACATTGAAAGCATCAGGCTTGATGGGATGTCACATCTCTCTTATCTGGTCTTCGCCATGTGAAAGTCACTCAGCTGTGTCCGACTCTTTGCAACCCCATAGACTGTACAGTGCATGGCATTCTCCAGGCCAAAATACTGGAGTGGGTGGCCATTCCTTTCTCCAGGGGATCTTCCTAATCCAGGTACAAAACCCAGGTCTCCTACATTACAGGCGGATTCCTTATCAGTTGAGCCACCAGGGAAACCATGAAACCATTTAAATAGACTCTTTTTTTGTACCAAAAAGCCATTTTTGTACAAAAACTTTTCTGTCTTATTTTTACATTTTCATGTTCTAAATCCTTTCCATATCTGCTTACAGGCCATCCAATTCTTACCCGTGATCACTTCTTTCTTCTCATGCCTTGCTAAATGTAACCAGTCACAACCCCTACTCACTACTAGTATTGTGCTTTCCAAACTTTCCCAAAAGAACTAGTGCATTGGAACACAATCTCAGGGGGCCACTATACCACGTGTTCCATCACTGTAAAATATTGGTTTCCATCTTTTCATGTCTCAAATATCAATTTTCTTACTTATTTCCACTCCTGTTAAGTTACTGCCTCATATTTTAGAATTAATGTTGGCACAGTCTCACTCTTGGTATCAACTTAAGCTGATAGCCAACAATTTATTTCCAGTGACACAAATATGAGAATATGTTTAACACAGTGGACTGTATGGTTTAAATAAAGCTGGTAAATTTTTATATTTTTTCCAACAATTAAGAATTCAAATAATATCTAAAAATAGAAGCATAAACTTTTTTAAATATTACCTTCAATTCTAAAAAGTCCTCTTGCACAAAAAAATATATAAATTCATCAATAAATAGACATGAAATTAAGACTATGTCCATAACTACTGATCAAGACAAACTAAAACACTGATCTTTAACCAAGAAGGAAAATAAATTACATAAGACAAGAACAATGGAAGGGTAATAATTAAACAAACACTCACACAGTTTTACTGGCAACAGATATATGGGAGATTCAAATTTGAATTCAACATCACAGTTTCAAGAGTACTGAGCAGAAAACTGTCATTTACATACTTGAAAGAAAAAGAAAGTGAAGTCACTCAGTCATGCCCAACTCTTTGCGAGCCCATGGCCATGGGATTCTCCAGGCAAGAATACTGGAGTGGGTTGCCATTTCCTTCTCCAGAGGATCTTCCCTACACAGGGATCGAGTCCAGGTCTCCCACACTGCAGGAAGACTCTTTACTGTCTGAGCCACCAGGGGCTCCATACTTGACATATCGATAAAAACAAAAATGAAATTAATTTTGGGGAACAAGTCATAAAAGGAAATAATTGTTAAGGCAGTGCTAAACAAAAATTAGAGAACATTTATTTTCCCAGAATCTGAACACAACATACATATATTATTAGAAAAAGGATCCATCTTAAAGAACTATAATTTTCAACTGCAACTATTTGTAAGCATTTAGATATTTAGAAGAAGATTCAGAAGAATAAGGTTATTTTACTTTTAAGTTCTTATAGAATTTTTAGCACACTCAAGTTTAAAGGAACAAAATTGATTAAAAAAAAATCACCATTACATGTTGCTTGCTATGCAATGTAAGACGAAAGCCACTAGTATTGGCTTAAATCCATAAATGGAACATTAGATCACAATGTTTTTGATAACATAGTTATTCTGTCACAGTAGCAATTGTGTCCACATGTCTTCATCTTGGAATTGCTGCAATAAAAATACCAGATTGAGGGAATTGTACTAAGTATTTCCCATGGATTATTTACTCCTCTAAATTGAACAATAATCCATTTTATAGACTAAAACACTGAGGCTTAGAGAGATTTTTAAAATCTTCCCCAAGTCTACACAACTAATGAGAGACAAAACTAGGTTTCCAACCTGGTTCTGTTGAACTCAAAAACTAGATTTCTCTGATTTAAGAATGCCTGATCTAAGTTTAGGAGAGATGCAAAGGATCTAAAGGCTAAAAAGCCTAGGGAGAAGGAAATTAAATGATAAATGAGGTTAAATCCCTTTAGTAATAGCATACACCAAAGTCATGACTGGGCTGAAAGTTTAACACACAGAAGGAGATACAGACATATGAATATGTAATAGGACTTTTCAGTATGCAAGTAGAAAATAACACTGCTTAACATTTGTCAAATGTGATACATTTTATAACACACTTTAGCATCTGTTGCCTCATTCCCCTTCTCCAAACTCTACAAGTCAGGCAGGGCAATTATTATTATCCCTATTTGACAGATGAAGGTCAGAGAAGTTACATGAGTTGCCTGAATTCATTTAGCTAGCAAATGGCCAAGCCCGGACTGAAATCTATTTTCTACTGCCAACTCCAGTGTTCCTTCCACTATTCCACGCTGACACTCCTAATGCTATGTATAATTTGTTTATAGTTTACAATGAACTTTCAGCTATATTACTCTATCAGATCTCATTTGATACTATTTCTTTGTCCCCAGGAACACATCTAATATGTGGCTTTAGCATTTGCCTTGTAAGATAATTGCTGTGCCTCAGGGAGAACCACTATTGAAGTAAGGCAGTTACAATACCTCAAAAAATATTTTCTTAATGAAAGAAAATTTCTATGGTTTTGTCTGAAAAACCCACTCTAGTATATATAAATATGTGTTAATTTTTGCCCTTGATGCTAAAAGAACGTTGCAGCTTTTAGTTACTATCACACACAAATTCTTTGCTGCTGGGAAATATAGATTGATAGGTAAATAATTATCTGTTGGAGTGTTATCTTCTAGAAAGATTTAGCTATGTATATCTAGTCTAGATGCTATCTTATTGTTTCAATCTTTTACATTTGGAATCAAATTTACATGAAATAATTCTTGGATATTTCTTTATTTTGTGGAATTTGATAGCTGAAACTCAAGAGGAATCAAGTGAATGGGCACTTGGATGGATAGGCAACCATTCAGTTAGATTCAGAACTAAGTCCACTCTCTTGTTTGTAGATTAAAATGGTGCATCTTTTTTTTTTTTTAAAGATGTCTCTGAGAGTCAGGAGACTAGGGTTTGGATATTATCTCTGACTACCTGTAGACAGTTGACCAAGCCACTCAGTCTTTCTAAATATCAGATGTACTTAAATATCTATTTATACCGGTAAATAATTCTCTATTTTATCAGGCTGATTTAGCTATTCTATGTCAAACAGACATCAATTGCTTATGTTGAATCTGCTGCTAAGTTGCTTCAGTTGTGTCTGACTCTGTGCAACCCCAGAGATGGCAGCCCACCAGGCTCTCCTGTCCCTGGGATTCTCCAGGCAAGAACACTGGAGTGGTTTGCCATTTCCTTCTCCAGTGTATAAAAGTGAAAAGTGAAAGTGAAGTCGCTCAGTCATGTCTGACTCTTCGTGACCCCTTGGACTGCAGCCCACCAGGCTCCTCCATCCATGGGATTTTCCAGGCAAGAGTACTGGAGTGGGGTGCCATTGCCTTCTCCAATGTTGATTCTAATGAGTGGTATAAATATAGCATATGTTGACCCAGCTAAATGCAAAATGGTGTCTGTATTTGTTGACTGCAAAATAACCAAGTTCTTGTGTAGAAATCACTCCTCTTTCATTCACCACTTGGATTATTGAACTTTCCATAAAAGCTACATTAAATGTGCAAGTAATTTTTCCCTGCCTCTTTGGAACATCAATATTCCATTTGAATAACTTGTATAATACTTTCAATACATTACATTCTAGTAAAAGGCTAGTAGAAACATAATTGGTGATAAGTGCCCCCTTCCAACTTAAAAACACCTTTTGCAAGCGACTTGATGTTTAGAGGATCCAGTGGAAAGAACAATGATGGGTCATTTGGAGACTGGAATTCTAGTCCTACCCAGGGATTTAATTAGCTATGTGACCTTGTGTACAAGTCCCATAATCTTTTGGGACTTTAGTTTCTTTACTTAAATACTTATCTCTTGGGCTTCCCTGACAGCTCAACTTGTAGAGAATCCGCCTGCAGTACAGGAGGACTGGGTTCCATCCCTGGGCTGGGAAGATCCCCTGGAGAAGGGAAAGGCTACCCACTCCAGTGTTCTGACCTGGAGAATCACGTGGACTGTGTCATCCATGGGGTCACAAAAAGTCGGACATGACTATCATCAGATATATGAAATAAATCAGACAATCTATTTTACTCTCTTTAAATTATTCCTAACATAACTTTTTCTTGCTAGAAGATTGCCCCCTTGCCTAATTTTCCAAATGTCAAAATTCTTTTCATCAAACCCTGGCTCTGCTGAGGCTCCTATGACCCTCGGTAACAATTACAGAGCTAGGATACATACATGTGCTGCTTTTATTTTTGTTTTGATTCTGCTTCCTCCACAGGCAACTGCTCACATGCTGTGCTAAGATAAGATGAAAGTTTGCTGCTAATTACCAAGGTTGTGCTTCTAAAGAGTGTGGGCCAGTAATTGAATTGCAGTGTCTCGAGTTGGGTATTAGCTAATAACTTTGTTCCCACAGTGCTACGCTGTAATTAGTTATTCTAGTCAAAGAAGAGTGAGAAGCTCTGTGGCTGTTTCTTTAGTGCTGCCGTTGTCAAGAGTTGGAAACTATAGTTTTAAAAGAACAGAGCTGCGGATTGACTGAGTGATTGAGAAGTGTCAGTTCAGTTTCCCACCAACATGCATGTGCAGACACACACTGCAGAGTCAACAGAGGCTCCTGGAAGTAAAGTTTGACCTCTCATCATTGTCAGGTCTGGTTAAAGATATCTAGGCTCTGGGGCACAAATTTTGAAAAATCATATGTGAGTATTAGATGGCAGTATAATATATGATAACCTCACTTGAAGCTTCCTATAAAAATATATTCATATATTGGTATGAAATTACTATTCATTCATTAAAACATATATCAGTGATTTATTCTATTTGGAAATATGTTTACAAATATGCTTACAGTCAAGATATATCTACCAGTATCATTTTCTATTTATTATAAGCTATTATTTATTGTTAGCTAGTTGTGTTATCCTTATGTGGAAGGGCATCATATTCCATACATTACTGTGACTGGAGGTATTGTCTCCTAATAACACAGGTAAAATAATATGTAACTTGAGAAGAATATTTGCCCTGTTTTCTTAGAAAACACAAACTATATAGCTCATCTGATAATTCATAGAATTTTGGATCTGAATGAAAGATAATCTCTGAGGAGCAAGCTAATTATTTTTAGTTGAGAATCACATGGGATAAAAGGGAGAATATGAGAGATCATAGTTGATTGTGGACATAAGCAGGGAAGGAGAGGGAGTATGAGAGTTTATGTTTTTGAGGGTCAGGTGGGTTCCAGGAAAATTTTGCATAGAGAATATAAAAATAAATGATAAATAAATGCAGAGATAGACCATGAATATGGTTTGGAACACTGACTATAATGAAGATGGAAGAAGCTTTCCCCTAATTTATTCATAGATTTATTATAATGCAAATCAAAATCCTAGGAGGATCTTTTGAAGAATTAACAAGGCAATTTTATAATGTATACCGATACGTAAAATGTATACAATAGCCAGATCACAACCAATTGATAGGAAAAATGCTAGAAGACATACTGCCTATATTTTCCTATTAAAAACTGTAGTAATTAAGATACTTTGGTATAGCATATGTCTTAGTCTTTTCAGGCTGCCACAACAGAATATTATAGACTGGGTGATTTATCAGTTCAGTTCAGTTTAGTCACTCAGTCAGTCATGTCTCTTTGTGACACCATGGACTGCAGCATGCCAGGCCACCTCATCCATCGCCAACTCCTGAAGTTTACTCAAACTCATGTCTGTTGAGTCAGAGATGCCATCCAACTACCTCATCCTCTGTCTCGTCCCCTTCTCTGCCTGCCCTCAATCTTTCCCAGCATCAGCGTCTTTTCAAATGAGTCAGTTCTTCACATCAGGTGGCCAAAGTATTGGAGTTTCAACTTCAACATCAGTCCTTCCAAAGAATATTCAGGACTGATTTCCTTTAGCATGGACTGGTTGGATCTCCTTGCAGTCCAAGGGACTCTCAAGAGACTTCTCCAACACCACAGGTCAAAAGCATCCATTCTTCAGTGCTCAGCTTTCTTTATAGTCCAACTCTCACATCCATACATGACTACTGGACAAACCATAGCCTTGACTAGAAGGACCTTTGTTGGCAAAGTATTGTCTCTGCTTTTTAATATGCTGTCTAGGTTGGTCATAACTTTTCCTCCAAGGAGTAAGTGTCTTTTAATTTCATGGCTGCATGAATTTCATGGCTGACTTATAAATACCAGAAATTTATTTCTCACAGTTCGAGAAGTTGGGAAATCCAAGATCAAGATGTTGGTAGATTTGGTATCTGGTGAGGCAAGGATACACAGAAAAACTGTACAAAAAGGATCTTCACAACCCGGATAATCACGATGGTGTGATCAGTCACCTAGAGCCAGACATCCTGGAATGTGAAGTGAAGTGGGCCTTAGAAAGCATCACTACAAACAAAGCTAGTGGAGGTGATGGAATTCCAGTAGAGCTATTTCAAATCCTGAAAGATGATGTTGTCAAAGTGCTGCAATCAATACGCCAGCAAATTTGGAAAACTCAGCAGTGGCCACAGGACTGGAAAAGGTCAGTTTTCATTCCAATCCCAAAGAAAGGCAATGCCAAAAATGCTCAAACTACCACACAATTGCACTCATCTCACATGCCAGTAAAGTAATGCTCAAAATTCTCTAAGCTAGGCTTCAGCAATACGTGAACCGTGAACTTCCTGATGTTCAAGCTGGTTTTAGAAAAGGCAGAGGAACCAGAGATCAAATTGCCAACATCTGCTGGATCATCAAAAAAGCAAGAGAGTTCCAGAAAAACACCTATTTCTGCTTTATTGACTATGCCAAAGCCTTTGACTGTGTGGATCACAAGAAACTGTGGAAAATTCTGAAAGAGATGGGAATACCAGACCACCTAACCTGCCTCTTGAGAAATCTGTATGCAAGTCAGGAAGCAACAGTTAGAACTGGACATGGGACAACACTCTGGTTCCAAATCGGGAAAGGAGTACGTCAAGGCTGTATATTGTCAACCTGCTTATTTAACTTATATGCACAGTACATCGTGAGAAACACTGGACTGGAAGAAGCACAAGCTGGAATCCAGATTGCCGGGAGAAATATTAATAACCTCAGATATGCAGATGACACCATCCTTATGGCAGAAAGTGAAGAAGAACTAAAAAGCCACTTGATGAAAGTGAAAGAGGAGAGTGAAAAAGTTGGCTTAAAGCTCAACATTCAGAAAACAAAGATCATGGCATCCGGTCCCATCACTTCATGGGAAATAGATGGGGAAACAGTGGAAACAGTGTCAGACTTTATTTTGGGGGGCTCCAAAATCACTGCAGATGGTGACTGCAGCCATGATATTAAAAGACACTTACTCCTTGAAAGAAAAGTTATGACCAACCTAGATAATATATTCAAAAGCAGAGACATTACTTTGCCGGCTAAGGTCCGTCTAGTCAGGGCTATGGTTTTTTTTTTTTTTTTTTTTCAAAAAAATTTTGTTTTGTTTTGTTTTTATTTTTTTATTTTTTTTTTAATTTTAAAATCTTTAATTCTTACATGTGTTCCCAAACATGAACCCCCCTCCCACCTCCCTCCCCATAACATCTCAGTGGGTCATCCCCATGCACCAACCCCAAGCATGCTGTATCCTGCGTCAGACATAGACTGGCAATTCAATTCTTACATGATAGTATACATGATAGAATGCCATTCTCCAAAATCATCCCACCCTCTCCCTCTCCCTCTGAGTCCAAAAGTCCGTTATACACCGCTGTGTCTTTTTTCCTGTCTTGCATACAGGGTCGTCATTGCCATCTTTCTAAATTCCATATATATGTGTTAGTATACTGTATCGGTGTTTTTCTTTCTGGCTTACTTCACTCTGTATAATCGGCTCCAGTTTCATCCATCTCATCAGAACTGAGTCAAATGAATTCTTTTTAACGGCTGAGTAATACTCCATTGTGTATATGTACCACAGCTTTCTTATCCATTCATCTGCTGATGGACATCTAGGTTGTTTCCATGTCCTGGCTATTATAAACAGTGCTGCGATGAACATTGGGGTACATGTGTCTCTTTCAATTCTGGTTTCCTCGGTGTGTATGCCCAGCAGTGGGATTGCTGGGTCATAAGGTAGTTCTATTTGCAATTTTTTAAGGAATCTCCACACTGTTCTCCACAGTGGCTGTACTAGTTTGCATTCCCATCAACAGTGTAAGAAGGTTCCCTTTTCTCCACACCCTCTCCAGCATTTATTGCTTGCAGATTTTTGGGTCACAGCCATTCTGACTGGTGTGAAGTGGTACCTCATTGTGGTCTTGATTTGCATTTCTCTGATAATGAGTGATGTTGAGCATCTTTTCATGTGTTTGTTAGCCATCTGTATGTCTTCTTTGGAGAAATGTCTATTTAGTTCTTTGGCCCATTTTTTGATTGGATCATTTATTTTTCTGGAATTGAGCTGCATAAGTTGCTTGTATATTTTTGAGATTAGTTGTTTGTTAGTTGCTTCATTTGCTATTATTTTCTCCCATTCAGAAGGCTGTCTTTTCACCTTGCTTATAGTTTCCTTTGTTGTGCAGAAGCTTTTAATTTTAATTAGATCCCATTTGTTTATTTTTGCTTTTATTTCCAGAATTCTGGGAGGTGGATCATAGAGGATCCTTCTGTGATTTATGTCTGAGAGTGTTTTGCCTATGTTCTCCTCTAGGAGTTTTATAGTTTCTGGTCTTACATTTAGATCTTTAATCCATCTTGAGTTTATTTTTGTGTGTGGTGTTAGAAAGTGATCTAGTTTCATTCTTTTACAAGTGGTTGACCAGTTTTCCCAGCACCACTTGTTAAAGAGATTGTCTTTACTCCATTGTATATTCTTGCCTCCTTTGTCAAAGATAAGGTGTCCATATGTGTGTGGATTTATCTCTGGGCTTTCTATTTTGTTCCATTGATCTATATGTCTGTCTTTGTGCCAGTACCATACTGTTTTGATGACTGTGGCTTTGTAGTAGAGCCTGAAGTCAGGCAAGTTGATTCCTCCAGTTCCATTCTTCTTTCTCAAGATTGCTTTGGCAATTCGAGGTTTTTTGTATTTCCATACAAATCTTGAAAGGATTTGTTCTAGTTCTATGAAAAATATGGCTGGTAGCTTGATAGGGATTGCACTGAATTTGTAAATTCAAGGCTATGGTTTTTCCAGTGGTCATGTATGGATGTGAGAGTTGGACTGTGAAGAAGGCTGAGCACTGAAGAATTGATGCTTTTGAACTGTGGAATTGGAGAAGACTCTTGAGAGTCCCTTGGACTGCAAGGAGATCCAACCAGTCCATTCTGAAGGAGATCAGCTCAGGAATTTCTTTGGAAGGAATGATGCTAAAGCTGAAATTCCAGTACTTTGGCCACCTCATGCGAAGAGTTGACTCATTGGAAAAGACTTCGATGCTGGGAGGGATTGGGGGCAGGAAGAGAAGGGGACAACAGAGAATGAGATGGCTGGATGGCCATCTAGTTTCATCCACCTTATTAGAACTGATTCAAATGTATTCTTTTTAATGGCTGAGTAGTATTCCATTGTGTATATGTACCACAGCTTTCTTATCCATTAATCTGCTGATGGACATCTCTTCAATACAAGTATATGATAAATGGAATACCTGAAATACCTTGCCCTTATCTCACATTATAACAAAAATAAATGAGAGAGATTGAAGATCCAAATGAGGAGAGCCATACCTATAATACTCTTAAAAGTAAATATAGGAGAAAATCTTCAGTACCTTGAGATAAGAAAAGATCTCTTAAACAGCAAGCAGAAAGTGGGAATCAAAAAGGAGGAAAAGAATAAATGAAACTAACTACATTAAAATTAAAGCTCTCTGTTCTTTGAGAGACACCATGAAGGGAATCAAAAGACAATCAGAGTGAAATTCAATACCTATACTCTATAGAGGACTCACACGCAACATTTATGAAGAATTGTTACAAGTCATTAAGAATAAAGACAGATAACCCCAATAGAAAAATGAACATTTTACAAAGAAAAAGCTATATATAAATTACTATTAATTATATGGAACGAATGTATACTATCATGTAAGAATTGAATCGCCAGTCTATGTCTGACGCAGGATACAGCATGCTTGGGGCTGGTGCATGGGGATGACCCACAGAGATGTTATGGGGAGGGAGGTGGGAGGGGGTTTCATGTTTGGGAACACATGTAAGAATTAAAGATTTTAAAATTAAATAAATAAATAAATAAATAAATAAATAAAAGGAAAAAAAAAAATTATATGGAACGGTACTCATCTTAAATAGGAATCAAGGCAGTGCAATTTAAAACCACAATGTGTTTCCCTTACACCCTCACCAGAATGGTTCAAATGAGAAAAAATAACAAATATCGGTGAGGATGTAGAAAAACTGAATGCTCATAAACTGCTCTTGGGTGTATAAATTCATACAACCACTTGTAAAATCTGTTTGATGAGTATCTACTAAAGCTAAAGATAAACATACTCTAAGAAATTTCACTTCTAGGTGTATATCTCCTCTCAAAAAATGTATACAAATGTAAATAAAGAGGCATAAACAAGATGTCTGTAGCAATATAGTTTCTAATAATCCAAACTGGAAACTCAAATGTCCATCAGGAGTAGAACAGACAAGTTGAAGTATATTTATTTAGTAGAAAACCACAGTGGATATTAGTGAACAACTATAGGCAACATGAACGATTCCAACAAAACAATATTGAGTGAAATAAGCCAGATAAAATGAGTATGAAATATGTATTTCTATTCATATAACCCTAAAAATCAAAGAGGTGGAACTAAACAAAAGTCAGAAGTCAGAACAGTAGTTAACTCTTGACCATAATCTGTCTGCAATGCAGACAAGCTGGGTTTGACCCCTGTATTGGGAAGATCCCCTGGAGAAAGGAATAGCAACCCAGTCTAGTATTCTTGCCTGGAGAATTCCATGGACAGGGGAGCCTGGCGGGGTGCAGTCACAAAGTGTTATGCTGAGCGACTCACACTTGAGATTTAATTTGAAATGTTACAACCATGAACACCTTAAAAAGGATCATAAGAGACTGCAATGAAGAATTACATGCCAATAACATGGACAATCTAAAAAACATGGACAAATTCTTTAAAAGGTACAATCTCCCAGGACAAATTCTTAAAAAGGTACAATCTCTTAAGACTGATCCAGGAAGAAATAGAAAATATGAATACATAAGTACCAGTACTAAAATTGAACCAGTAATTTAAAAAGTCCCAACAAGCAAAAGTCCAGAACCAGATGGTTTCATAGGTAAATTCTATCAAATATTTAGAGAAGAGTTAACACTTATCCTTCTGAAATTGTTCCCCCCAAAATTTACAAGGTAGGAACACTTCTGAACTCATCCTGTGAGGCCAGTATCACCCTGATACCAAAAACAGACACAGATATTACAAAAAGGAAGAAAATTACAAGCCAATATCACCGATGAACATAGATGTAAAAATCCTCAAGAAAATATTAGGAAACTGAATCCAACAATATATTAAAAGGATTGTACACAATGAGCATGTGTGATTTATCCCAGAAGTGCAAGGATTTTTCAATATATGCAAATAGTCAGTGTAATACACCACATCAACAAAATGAAGAATGAAAACCATATGATCATCTCAACAGAGGCATATAAAGCTGCTGATAAAATTCAACATAAGTTTATAATTAAAAACTCTTCAGAAAATAGGCATAGAAGGAGCATACCTCAACGTAATAAAGGCCATATAACAAACTAACAGTCAACATCATACTCAATAGTGAAAAGTTGAAAGCATTTTCTCTATGATCAGCAATATGACAAAGATGTACATGTTCATCACTTTTATTCAACATAATTTTGTAAGTCCTAGCCACAGCAATCAGAAAAGAAAAAGAAACAAACGTAATACAAACTGGAAGGGAAGAAGTAAAACTGTCCCTGTTTGCAGATGACATGATG